>NW_019268528.1:1984244-1986146 GCF_002738365.1 Cucurbita moschata
TATATGGTAAACTATAATTTATTACTAAATATCCTTAACACCCCACCGCAAGCTAAGCGTCGGATTTAAACGAACGTGAAGCTTGAATCTGAAAAATTCAAAGAGGTTGAGAAACACTTTTCGTGAAAATGTTAACAACCTGGTTCAGAGGAGGCGTAGAGAAACACTTTCTTGGCCATCGAAAACTGCAGAGAGATCGCCGCTCAGCGGCGATGCTGCCTTGGCTTCGGTGAGAATATGTCTAACCCATGAAGAGGGATTGTCGCTTAGCGACGATGCTGACTTGGCTCTGGTGAGAATATGTCTAACCCCAAGAAGTAGCAGGGGAAACCTAGAGCAAGGGACAAAGACAATGTTGAAGCCGGAAGAGTCGCCACATTGGGCGAATGAGCCAATTTTGGCGAGAAGGGCGGCGGCAACTTGGTTGGCGAAGATGCCAGTGCGGCGCCCAGATTCCAAAGGTAAATCTCTGCAGAAGGTCGATGGGCTTATTGAGATTCTGTATATTTTCGAAGAGGGATGCTGATGAAGATCCTAAGATTAGGGTTTTTGTGAAGGATGAATGATGAAGGGAAAAATTGGGAAGAAAATGAAAGAGGCTATGTTTGGAAAAGGTGAGGTTGTATGTACAGAGTATGGCGAAGGATGATTTGGAGGTCAAAAAGGTGGAGCCGAAGAATAATCAATCGACTCTGCATGTGACAGCCATGACGACTGCCCCTGCGGCGTCAAAGCCAGCAGTGGTGGAGGAGAAGAACAGTAGAAGATTCAAAAGCCATTGAAAAGAAAGGATCTAGGTTGCTAAACCAAAATGGCTCTGATACCATGTGAATGTTTGCTGAATCCACCACACCTAAATGGTGTGAAAGTTATCTTATTTATAATCAAATACATTACAAGGATATAATCAAATACATTACAAGTTATCTTATTTAGTAATAAATGCTTTTGAGAAATTTGGAGAAGAGGTTCATGGAGTTGAGCAAAGAATTATGGAAAGGAATGTTAATATCAATTTGAAGAATCGGACAGGCCCTGCTAATGTGCCCTACACCTTGCTCATTCCATCTAGCACTGAAGGGCTCACGGGAAGAGGGATTCCTAATAGTATCTCAATATGAACATCAAATCAAGCTATTATCTTAAGCTACTCGCTAGTAATCACTATGAAATAAAAGAGTATGCTTAATATGTTGCATTTTAAATTTTATGTGTGCGATGTTGTACTTGTTTACTTTGTGTTGTGATGAATGAAATCATGCTTAATGAATAGTGTTTTAATTGATATTGCCAACAAATGTGTTTTGATAGCAAGAGAGCATTTATCCCTCAACGAGCCCAACCCGATTGGGACGCACCTTTATATCGACTATATCACTTTTTAAGTCTAGTCTATTAGATAAAACCTGAGTTTTTCCTTATTTAGATTCACACGATTACATTAATTCTCCGTTTGACCATTGGACAAACACGTCGAATGGATTAACGAAGTTTTAGACGACAATTTTGTAGGGAGTGGCACAGATTCAGTTGCCACTCTCCAGCCATTTTTAGGATAGGTTATATTTAAATAGGAAATCTATTAGGAAGATTTTACAACCTGATTTTAAGCGCAGTCAAAATTTCAATCATTCTCTCTCCTTCTCTCCTTGTTCTTTTACGCATTTTATTTTCTTTCAACAACCTCCTGTCGGATTTCCCTGGCCGATTATCAAAATCCAACAAGTGGAGTCCAGTTGAAGCCATCGGTGTATATCATTGCGAAGGAGCCAACCTATCAACAACAAGTTGAATAGCTCAAGTGGTTAGAGTGTCAACCTAACAACACACAGGTCTCAGATTTGAGTAGAAGAAAATGCGTCGTAGGACTTTACTATACAACTCAAAGAGATGCGAGATGAA
>NW_019268528.1:1986156-1989193 GCF_002738365.1 Cucurbita moschata
TGTGAATGTTTGCTGAATCCACCACACCTAAATGGTGTGAAAGTTATCTTATTTATAATCAAATACATTACAAGGATATAATCAAATACATTACAAGTTATCTTATTTAGTAATAAATGCTTTTGAGAAATTTGGAGAAGAGGTTCATGGAGTTGAGCAAAGAATTATGGAAAGGAATGTTAATATCAATTTGAAGAATCGGACAGGCCCTGCTAATGTGCCCTACACCTTGCTCATTCCATCTAGCACTGAAGGGCTCACGGGAAGAGGGATTCCTAATAGTATCTCAATATGAACATCAAATCAAGCTATTATCTTAAGCTACTCGCTAGTAATCACTATGAAATAAAAGAGTATGCTTAATATGTTGCATTTTAAATTTTATGTGTGCGATGTTGTACTTGTTTACTTTGTGTTGTGATGAATGAAATCATGCTTAATGAATAGTGTTTTAATTGATATTGCCAACAAATGTGTTTTGATAGCAAGAGAGCATTTATCCCTCAACGAGCCCAACCCGATTGGGACGCACCTTTATATCGACTATATCACTTTTTAAGTCTAGTCTATTAGATAAAACCTGAGTTTTTCCTTATTTAGATTCACACGATTACATTAATTCTCCGTTTGACCATTGGACAAACACGTCGAATGGATTAACGAAGTTTTAGACGACAATTTTGTAGGGAGTGGCACAGATTCAGTTGCCACTCTCCAGCCATTTTTAGGATAGGTTATATTTAAATAGGAAATCTATTAGGAAGATTTTACAACCTGATTTTAAGCGCAGTCAAAATTTCAATCATTCTCTCTCCTTCTCTCCTTGTTCTTTTACGCATTTTATTTTCTTTCAACAACCTCCTGTCGGATTTCCCTGGCCGATTATCAAAATCCAACAAGTGGAGTCCAGTTGAAGCCATCGGTGTATATCATTGCGAAGGAGCCAACCTATCAACAACAAGTTGAATAGCTCAAGTGGTTAGAGTGTCAACCTAACAACACACAGGTCTCAGATTTGAGTAGAAGAAAATGCGTCGTAGGACTTTACTATACAACTCAAAGAGATGCGAGATGAAAAATGTTCTCATAATAGCAATGTCGTAGGACTTTACTATACAACTCAAAGAGATGCGAGATGAAAAATGTTCTCATGCTCGCTTGATTTGGTATAAATGACAAATTGTGAGATTCAATGTTGATTGAAGAGAGGAATGAAACATTTTTTTTATAAGAGTGTGGAAATCTCTCCTTAGTAGACTTGTTTTAAAAATTGTGAGGCTAACGACAATACGTAATGGGTCATACGTAATGGGTCGTAACAAAGAATATCTAGTTGGACTATTACAAATAGTATCAGAGCTAGACACTTGGCAGTGTAACAGCTCTTGAACGCTTGCAAACACCTTGCGCAGCTCTAGAACAGACTAAAAGTACAATATGGACTAACACTCTAGAATGACTCTCGAACTGAAAGTATAAGACAAACTAACACTCTAGAACGACTCCTCTGAAGTTGTGCAGCTCTTGAACGCTTCTCTACCTCGATCAACAGCTTATGAAAACGTTAAAATGAAAGGGAAAAGAGATGAGTGTAAAAATAGTGACAGCCTGCGAACACGTTAAAATGAAAGTGAAAAGAGGTGAGTTTAAAAATAGTGAGTGTTTTATCGACCTATGAAAGTAACAAGCTCAATTTTCAGACATCTTTGTTAAAAAGAACACGACTCTCCACTGTGCTATGATATTGTTCACTTTGAGCATAAATTGCTTTGGTTTGAGCTTCCCAAAAGGCCTTCAACCAATGGAGATAGTATTCCTTGATTATAAACTCTTGATCTTTCCCTAAATTTGCGAACATAGGACTTTCATCCAACCATCTTATTACCAAATATGCTAAATGAAACCTATAATGTAACGACCCTAAATTTCCACATATCCAGAGTCGCCACTAACGTCTCATGCTCATCTCTAATGCAGAATAAAAAAATCTAAGCATGCTCATTTTTAATAGCGGAAAAATTTAAAACTTTGGAAAACACTGCCGGACTTACGTGTTTCAAACATTGAGCTAGAGTTCCAAAAAGAAAAGAAAATAAAATAAAACGTCTACAAATTAATTAATATAAATGAATGAATTGCAAACGCCCTATTCTAACTAAGACTAGGAATTAAATATGCATCTATCCTATGCACGCGCCACAGTCTCTGATCACGATGCCACCGTCAACCGTACATGGGCGCCTTGCCTTTACCTGAAAAAACAATATGGCACACGGCCTGAGTATTTCGAGAAATACTCAGTAAGTGACCCCACTATAGGGGCCATGCTAATGCAAACACATGCAATCATGAATAGGGACCTATCTCTAAGCATCTTAGGGGTGGCCTCCAGTCTCGGAAAAATTGGATGTGTAGTACTTCCCTACACACGACTCACACGTGCGAGTGTGAGTCCCCAGGGCGCTCGCACACCCCCTGGACCCTCTGGTCAAGCTAATCTGTAGCGACGTCCGGAGGTCAGCAGAACCCCATAGTGTCATGCGCCTCATGAACACCCTCATCTGTGTGCTTTCGCACCTGTGCGCTTTCGCGCTCATCATAAGGTGCGCGTCCGCACTCATCATCTCTAGGGGAAGTAGCCCTATGCTTATGAACATACAAAATGCATGAGGTCCCTCTAAATCCATCGTAATGTCTCTTCTGACACAACCCTCTAGTCTCATCTCTTTGTTACTCTAGGTAACGCATACTCGTGGATATTTATATTAATATCATTTTCATGCTCTTAGGGTTGTGTCCTACGTCGATCTAACGACATGATGCAATATGGCACTCATCATCATCTAGCATGCTCAATATGGAAAACATCATCATATTAAGATAAAAATCATGCAATCATCATGCTCATCATAATGCCACAACGTGCGTCAAACATATCAAGCGTCACTCAACAAATTATGTATATACCGCGCATATCATCAAGCATCATAATCCACACATCATCATAACTCATAGAATTATTTAGCCTATTCTATAG
>NW_019268528.1:1989494-1990296 GCF_002738365.1 Cucurbita moschata
GAAAGCCACGTCGGGCGGTAGTGTCGGGTCGAAGCGCGGGTCGCAGTCCGGTTCGGGTCGTGGTTCGGGTCGCGGGCTGTGGAAGGCTACTGGGCCAAGGCTAAACGTTGGGCCTCGGCTTACTGGGATGGGCCACAAGTGTTTGGTTTGCAGGCCGGCTCAATTGGACCGTGGGTCTAGTCTGGGTTGGTTCAACTGAACCGTAGCTTCTGGGCCGGTTTGAGGTTTGGGCCGCTGTAGTTGGTCTGGGCCGAAGGCAGAGGCCAAGGGGGGAAACGGGCTGGCTCTCCCGGGTTCTGGGTTCAGGTTGACCCGGATCCGTGGATCTCGTCTTCCTTACCCGACTTTGGCCGATTTTCCGGCGAGTTTTCTCTCTCCTTCCCGCGGCGTTTCCGTTGCCGATTACGGTCCTCTTCCTTCTCTTTTCCTCTTTGTTCGTCGTCCTTCTTTCCTTTTTTGGGAGTTTTGCGGCCTAAAAGCTCCTAAAAGCCATAGATCTAAGAATCGATTAAGAAACCTAACTTTCCGACCTCGGTTACCGACGACGACGCTTACGAAATAACACCAAATGCCCCTGAGTTATTATGCTATCATTAGAGATCTCTCTTACGGTAGTAACAGGTTGTTTGGTGTCGGTTTAAGGGTGATTTGAGGGCTCGTCGGAGAAACTGAACACTCGCCGACGTTGTCCGAAATCTCTTTCTCTCGCTCGAAATTTTTCTCTCTTTTCTCCCTTTGCAGGCGTTCTGAAGATGCTGGGCTAAGGGTGGGCGCGCTGTGGCCATCGTTTCGCGTGGGTTCC
>NW_019268528.1:1990327-1995207 GCF_002738365.1 Cucurbita moschata
TTTATCATATATATATATATATATATGTATATATATATATAATATTTTCTTTTTTCTTTCTTTCTTTCCCGGGTCGTTACATATAATATGTTAATTGAGGGCTTAGACAATATTGGCAAGCCGACAATAGCTTATCCCCGCATTATTAACATCTCTAATTTGTTCTTATAATATAGGATTGGTTAGGTTGAGACTAATTATGGACGTTTCAACCTCATGCATGTGGCCAGTCTGACTTTTTGTTTTATCAGTTTGATGCCCTTTTTTTGGCATTTTAATTTATGATTCTATGTGTTGATTCAATATCTTTATGTAACAACTGTTGTAGCACGTTTTAGCATTTTGATTTGGAAGATCATTGTTCGTTAGAAATGAGATACACTGATTTGAGTAACCATCGAGGCTCGACTGGAGTCCTTGAACAAAGTACACCCATTCTTCGATACTTGAGTCACTTTTAACTACACCTTTGAGACCCACAAATTCTTTGTTCGACATTTAAGGATTCTATTGACTTAACTTTGATACCATGTTACGAATCACGAATTTCCACTATTGTCTACTATGAGCATAAGCTCTCATGGCTCTGCTTTGATATTCCCTAAAAGGCCTCGTATTTCTTATAAACCAGTTATCATTCCCTAAATTAGTCACTCCCTCCTAACAATCCTCAACCTAATATTGCCGATTAGCCAGGGTTATGTAACCATGGTTCGTAAAATAAATATTGCCATGAATGTTTCTCAATGTTTATTAATGGGGATTCTAAGGGCTTTCATTATGGTGACCCTTTATCCAATAATTTGTTTATTTTTATGTACTTTTGCCTTTTCGTCTCTTCCAAAAGATGCCATTGCTAAAGGTGTAGGGTACCCTCCACGTTTAGAATTAATACCATGGCATGCCTTCCTCATCCCCAAAAGTCTTAGATTTGCCCTATGGAGATCTCTAAAAGGAAGCTGTCAATAAATAACGACTCAATTTGAAAATTTAAATTTATAGGAGTACCAATCCAACCAAACTGAACTTAGTTGATCTAAAAAATTACCTCAACCTAACCTAACTCAACGCGGTTTGGGAGAGCCACGCAGCATAGTCCTTTACCTTAGGATTCTTGGTTCTCCAATCATTGAGGAAGCTTGCCCCTTTTCTCCTACTTTCGAAGAATATTTGTTTTTGCCAAAGCGAAGCGCTATCCCGAGGTGGGGCGACGGGACAAGAAACAGCTCCGAAAAAAGCTATTCGGTCTCACTGCAATTTTCCTCTCCCCCTTTCTCTTTTTCTACGTTAAATCAGATGAGAGTAAGGCGGGGTCTTGCCCATCAAACTACTTTGCCAAGAGGTGGGGTAGGAGCGCAACAACCTAGCCCAAACCCACTTAGATGAAGCTGCAAAACCTATGAAGGGAGCGAGGACTCTGATTGATCACTCCAAAAGATCAACCAAACCTAGTCCTCAAATTAATTAGGAATTAAATACAAATTAATGGATAAACATTTAAAATTGTGGATCCATTCAAAACTAAACTCAAAACTCAAAACTCGAGATAAAATTATAACATTTTAAAACCTAAAAACCAAATGAAAATTAAACTCAAAACTTAGGTATAAAAGTATAACATTTTGAAATCCAAAAAATAGAAATTAAATTCAAAATACCAAATAAAACTAACTCAAGATTAAAGTTTAACAAAATATAAATATACTTTCAAACAAAAAAATCCTTAAAATTAACGAAATATAAATGATACTTTCAAACAAAAAAAAAAAAACCTTAAAATTAACTATTGAAGGTGGTTGTCACATGATATTTTATTAAAAACATTAAAGATTTTTTAATGTGAAATTTTAATAAAATTATCCACATTTCAAATACTTGTCTCTAAATTATATAAAGTGGTAGAATAATATATATTATATATATATATATATATATATATATATATATATATATATATATAATATAACTTAATGACAATTATTGACGAGAATCACGTTGTTTGAAATATATTCGTCTTTATTCACAGTGCTCCCCAACATTCAAATTAAATATATAATGAATTTAAAATTCGTCAGATTAAAATAAATAAAAATTATTGAAAAATATTCCACTTGCCATATCCCTTTATTTAAATATTATCTACTTAAAATGATCATTGCCACGTTGTGAATAAATAAATAATAACAATAATAATAAATATTCGAGCATATTTACCCATGTGATCAACAACCATATATGTATATATATATATTTAAAAGAAAATTATTAAAATACTGAGTCAAGAGTACATAATTTATATTAATTAATTTATGATCGCAGAGAAGATCAAGTAGAATGATCTTATCTTATCATTCATATTTATATCAAAACTATTTTAGGGTTAGAGTTAAATAAATGATATAATACAAATTTAAGATAGGTATGTTTTGTTGAGGTAATAATTTAGTTTAGGGTTGGAGTGAATTAGACACTAAACATGTATTAATTGATTGAATTCGTGGGATTGATCGAGTTTATTTATGATAAATGAAGTGAGCTTTAATCAAGTTGAGAATGTTTGGTAAGTTCGATAGTTTTGAATGGTGATTGATCGAGTGAATTAGACATAATTTGTATTGAAAAAAATATGATTATTAAGACGAGTTTGCGAGATTTGAAATGTTCTTTCGTCAATTTTTAAACACTTTTTTTTTCTTTTTTACCATTTTGTAGGTTTTGAGGGTAGACACTTTTTAGTTTTTGTAATTAGCCTAAATAATTCATTGAAACTTTAAATGATAGTTTTCTAATTTTTTTTTATTTAATTTACCTCGTAATAACTATCATTTTGTTAGTTACTGAAGCACGACTTCATGTGAATATGGACAAATACTTACGTGCTGTAGACAATTTTTGAAACAAGAATTAAAGTAGTAGATCTTTTAGCCCCGGAGGAAAAATAGGACTATTTGGAGGAGTTGGAGTGGGTAAAACAGTGAAATAACGGAGCTCAATAAATTTTTTACCATAAAATGAAATCTCCAACTTTTTTTTAAAATTTTTTTTTTTATTTTATAAATTATTATTGATCAGTTAATAATTTTCAACTTCAAGATCATAATGGCATGAATAACTAAAAAAAATAGATGTAGATAGCAAGAGAAAGAAATTAAGTATAAAAATATCTGATAGCTTCACTAATTACTTAACTGTTGTCAGGTCTCTTTGTATTTGTCCGGAAAAAGGACTCAATGATTATTCGTTCGCCAGAATCAAAAGTCAAAATTCTATGGTACGTAAGTATTTGCATGAAGCCCGGCTAATATATAACACACAGATTCCTAACACTAAAAATTAATTAATTAATTAATGTCTTATTTTATCATCTTATTATTATTATTATTATTATTATTGCAGGAACTAAAAAAACAAAACATTTTTGTACTATGAAATTGAATAGCCTTGTCAATAAACCAACCGACAATGTAATCTTTTTTCGTTTCGATTTTGAATTAAAAAAATTAATTGTTTAATAATACCAAAAAAATTATTAATTCAGAACACAAGCATGCAGATCGTGATAATATTATATTGTATTGTATTATTGTTGCAACGACTCCAGTTATTGATAAGATCACATGTAAATTTTTCATTGGAGATGTAGAATCTTGAGTGGATTGCTTATAGATAATGGCATAAGAAAAAATATATATTTTTTAAAAATAGAAAATAAATAATTTATTTAAAACGGGTTGTTTTAATATTTTTGTTCGAACCGCCGAGATCAAAGATCAAACTATCAACTTTCGAATTCGCTTAGTTACAAACAAATTAACAAAATGACCGTCTTAATCAATTATAAGATCAATTTTTTATTTTGGATTTTTATTAATAATTAATGATTTTATTAGACAAAATTAAATATTGAAAAAAAATTAAATTTTGCAAACACGTTTTGAAGCATTTAAAAAAATGGTTTCTAGAAGTGTGTTCGTTTTGTAATTGATTTTTGAAAAAGTATCTGATTAAAAAACATTTTAAAAATAGATCTTCGTTAACTTTCATGATGCATAGATCCAACAGAAAATACAAATTTTTTCTTGAAAAAGACAGTCATAAATAAATAAATAATTTTTTTAAGGTAAACTTTTGAATCTGTCTAATAATTTCTTCCAATTTTAATATTTAATCTAATAATTTTCTCGCATATTCGAACATTTTAGAAATTAATCGATCTATTATTAAATAAAATCTTAGACTTTAAATTTCGTATCGAGTAGCTATGGTTAGATTCGTAGATTTAAAAATATATTAAATAGTACAAAGACCAATGAAATAAAAATAAAAAATTAAAATATCTAAACAATTCTAAAAATTAACATTTTTGTTAAATTTGGAAGTTTATTAAATACCAATTTTAAATTTAGAAACATATTAAACATGTAAAGTAGAATAAATAAATAAATAAAAACTAAATAGACATCAACTTCCAAATTTGAAAACTAAACTTATAATTTAATTAAAAGAGTTCGAACACTTCAATTTTTACTATTTGAAGCAAGAGGGTGTTAGAAAGTAAGTATTATTTGAACGTTCCATAATTATAAAAAAAAAAAAAAAATAAAACTCAATGGTCGGAATTTTCACGACTTGCGCGAAAACACACTCCACGACTCTTACGATGTGCCCAAATCGAAATCCAACCTCCCCTCCCTCCTTTAGCGTTCCCAAACACCTGCAAGGAAGTAAAGAAAGGAGAATACCGGGAAATAGAGAAAACACCAAAGTTTTTTGGCGAGCAAAACCCATAGATCCAAGGACCACGAACCCTCTGTTAGACGAACACGACTCTCCACAATGGTATGATATTGTCCACTTTGAGCATAAGCTCTCATGGCTTT
>NW_019268528.1:1995217-1999131 GCF_002738365.1 Cucurbita moschata
GACCGTCTTAATCAATTATAAGATCAATTTTTTATTTTGGATTTTTATTAATAATTAATGATTTTATTAGACAAAATTAAATATTGAAAAAAAATTAAATTTTGCAAACACGTTTTGAAGCATTTAAAAAAATGGTTTCTAGAAGTGTGTTCGTTTTGTAATTGATTTTTGAAAAAGTATCTGATTAAAAAACATTTTAAAAATAGATCTTCGTTAACTTTCATGATGCATAGATCCAACAGAAAATACAAATTTTTTCTTGAAAAAGACAGTCATAAATAAATAAATAATTTTTTTAAGGTAAACTTTTGAATCTGTCTAATAATTTCTTCCAATTTTAATATTTAATCTAATAATTTTCTCGCATATTCGAACATTTTAGAAATTAATCGATCTATTATTAAATAAAATCTTAGACTTTAAATTTCGTATCGAGTAGCTATGGTTAGATTCGTAGATTTAAAAATATATTAAATAGTACAAAGACCAATGAAATAAAAATAAAAAATTAAAATATCTAAACAATTCTAAAAATTAACATTTTTGTTAAATTTGGAAGTTTATTAAATACCAATTTTAAATTTAGAAACATATTAAACATGTAAAGTAGAATAAATAAATAAATAAAAACTAAATAGACATCAACTTCCAAATTTGAAAACTAAACTTATAATTTAATTAAAAGAGTTCGAACACTTCAATTTTTACTATTTGAAGCAAGAGGGTGTTAGAAAGTAAGTATTATTTGAACGTTCCATAATTATAAAAAAAAAAAAAAAATAAAACTCAATGGTCGGAATTTTCACGACTTGCGCGAAAACACACTCCACGACTCTTACGATGTGCCCAAATCGAAATCCAACCTCCCCTCCCTCCTTTAGCGTTCCCAAACACCTGCAAGGAAGTAAAGAAAGGAGAATACCGGGAAATAGAGAAAACACCAAAGTTTTTTGGCGAGCAAAACCCATAGATCCAAGGACCACGAACCCTCTGTTAGACGAACACGACTCTCCACAATGGTATGATATTGTCCACTTTGAGCATAAGCTCTCATGGCTTTCCTTTGGGCTTCCCCAAAAGGCCTCATACCAATGGAGTTAGTATTCCTCACTTATAAACCCATGATCACACCCTAAATTAGTCGATGTGGGACTTCCATCATCCAACACCCTCAGCCCTGACGCCTAAATCGACCAGCCCACACCGCGAAAGTGACCACCGGCCTTAATACATACAACCAAAGCAAACTTACACCGTGTTGTCATCGTCGTCAATGTCGGAGAAGGAATTCAAATTTTGGATTTTTTAAGAATCTCTGACCTACCTCCACAGATGTCCAACAACCACGAAACTTCGTGGAAGATGAGTAGAAGGTCTAACAGAGAGGTTGAGGAGGAGAACGGCAGAAGAGAACGTTGGAAATAGTCGCGGGAAGGAGAGAGAAAACAAATTGAAAAATCGCGCAGAAAATCGGGCAAGGAAGAAAGGGTCCGACAGATTAGTTGTCAGACACACTCATACAAGAAAGAGACGACACTCAGGAAAATAAGTAAAACCAACTACCATGTCCTTCTTCAACTTGCTGTACACATATGTAGACAGAAGAGAAAAAAAACTGCTAATAACCTACGCAACAACGGTTAATAACCTACACTAACTTCCTTTGCTACTAGCCACAAATACTAAAATACAAGATTAAATAAATTAACATTAGTGTCGGACCCAATTTGCAACCCACGACCCTCGCTGTAGCACCAAGGCCCAAACTACAGTGCCCCAGCCTAGTCGTAACCCGCGACCCTTGCTTGCCTCTCAAACCTGAGGCCCAAGACGTCTGCATTTATGTGACTCGCTTTGGTGCAGCCACGTGTCCACCTGCAACAAAAAAAGTTGTGATACATGATGATGTACATGAGTTATTTTACGATGTATGACGTACTTGACATGTTTGATACACTTAATGGTGTTATGATGAGTATGATGTTTTTGCATGACGTTTACCTTAATATGATGATGTCCATATTAAGCATGTTGTATGGTGAAGAATGTCATATTGCATTATGTCGATAGATCGACCTAGAACACAATCCTAAGAGCATGAAAACGATATTAATATAAATATCCAACGAACATGTGTTACTAAATGTAACAGAGAGATGAGACTTGGTTGTGTCAGAAGAGATGTTAAGACGAGAACTAGAGGGACCTCATGCATGTTGTATGTACATAAGCATAGGGATACTTCACCTTGACATAATGAGTGCGGACATGCACAGTAGGATGATGTGAGTGATCATGGTGAGCATGACACCAGGGGTCCGCTGACCTCTGGACGTTTGCTCCAGACAGGTAGCTTGACCAGAGAGGGTTCAAGGGTTGTGCGAATCACCCGAAGATTCACACTCGCACGTGTAGATCGTGTGTAGGGAAGTACTCCACATCCATAGTAGTCCAGGCTAGAGATCACCCCTAGTATGAGGTGAGATAAAGATAGGTCCTAAAGCATATTTGCATGTGATTGCATTTAGCATGACCCCTGTAGTGCGGTCATTTACTAGTATTCTTCGAAATACTCAAGCCGTGTGCTACATCAATTTTTAGGTAAAGACAAGGCGCCCATGTTCGGGTGATGACGACATCGGGAGCAGAGACTATGGCACGAGCATAGGGTAAATGCATATTTAAATTCCTAGTTCGGTTAGAATAGGTCACTTTGCATTTCATTGATTTAAATTATTTTATATTTGTTTTTATTTTCTTTAAATTTCAGTATTTTGTATTAAACATGTAAGATCATGACTGTGTTTTCCAGAGATACAAGATGTTTTAAACGTTTTCAACATTTATATTATAGATGATGTTTTATTTGAAGAGTTATATTCCACATCTTAGCAGAGCATGAAACATTAATAAGAACTATAAGTAGTGAGTAGAGTCGTTACAATTATTGATGATTTTTTTAGTAAACACGTGTAAAAGATGTGAAAAATGAGTTTTCTAAACAAATTTCTCTCATGGCCACTTTGTTGAAACTCAATCCCCAAGGTGATTATGAAACTAATATTTTTTAAATGTGAATCATTGGACGTGATAATGAGGTTCATGTGGGTTTATTTTTATTTTCATTAAGCTTATCGGGCAGGTGAGAGAGAGAGAGAGAGAGAGAGAGAACAGTGTTTTGTTGTGCTATAAATAGAAGAGCAAAATTGATTGATTCTCACACTCACACCATCTTCTTCTATCTACTACAACTAAGACACAGAAAAAGAGAGCCAAAATGTTTGGAATTGGAAAGAATATCATAGAGGGAGCTCTGAATACCACCGGAGATCTTGCCGGCGCCGTTATCGGTGCCGGTGGTAACATTGCAGACCGGGTCACCAGCCTTGGTGGCAAGAAGATCAAAGGGAAAGTCATTCTTATGCGAAGCAATGTGTTGGATTTCACTGAGTTCCATTCCTCTGTTCTTGATAGCTTCACTGAGCTGTTGGGCGGCGGCGTTTCTCTTCAGCTCATCAGCGCCACTCATGCTTGTAACCTTCCCTTCCTCTATTCTCTCTCTTTTTTTTATCTCTATTTGGTCACCAAATTGTAATGGATGATATCCACAGCAAATGACTCGCGAGGGAAGCTTGGGAGCAAGGCGTTTCTAGAGAGGTGGATCACTTCACTCCCACCATTGTTCGCCGGAGAATCAGTGTTTCAAGTCAACTTTACATGGGAAGATGACTTCGGATTCCCCGGAGCTTTCTTCATCAAAAATGGTCACACAAGTGAGTTCTTCCTCAAGTCCCTCACTCTCGAGGATGTTCCCGGCTTTGGAACCGTCCATTTCGATTGCAACTCCTGGGTTTACCCTTCTGGAAGATACAAGAAAGATCGTATTTTCTTCGCCAACAAGGTAATATTTTCGT
>NW_019268528.1:1999141-2000793 GCF_002738365.1 Cucurbita moschata
GGTGTTATGATGAGTATGATGTTTTTGCATGACGTTTACCTTAATATGATGATGTCCATATTAAGCATGTTGTATGGTGAAGAATGTCATATTGCATTATGTCGATAGATCGACCTAGAACACAATCCTAAGAGCATGAAAACGATATTAATATAAATATCCAACGAACATGTGTTACTAAATGTAACAGAGAGATGAGACTTGGTTGTGTCAGAAGAGATGTTAAGACGAGAACTAGAGGGACCTCATGCATGTTGTATGTACATAAGCATAGGGATACTTCACCTTGACATAATGAGTGCGGACATGCACAGTAGGATGATGTGAGTGATCATGGTGAGCATGACACCAGGGGTCCGCTGACCTCTGGACGTTTGCTCCAGACAGGTAGCTTGACCAGAGAGGGTTCAAGGGTTGTGCGAATCACCCGAAGATTCACACTCGCACGTGTAGATCGTGTGTAGGGAAGTACTCCACATCCATAGTAGTCCAGGCTAGAGATCACCCCTAGTATGAGGTGAGATAAAGATAGGTCCTAAAGCATATTTGCATGTGATTGCATTTAGCATGACCCCTGTAGTGCGGTCATTTACTAGTATTCTTCGAAATACTCAAGCCGTGTGCTACATCAATTTTTAGGTAAAGACAAGGCGCCCATGTTCGGGTGATGACGACATCGGGAGCAGAGACTATGGCACGAGCATAGGGTAAATGCATATTTAAATTCCTAGTTCGGTTAGAATAGGTCACTTTGCATTTCATTGATTTAAATTATTTTATATTTGTTTTTATTTTCTTTAAATTTCAGTATTTTGTATTAAACATGTAAGATCATGACTGTGTTTTCCAGAGATACAAGATGTTTTAAACGTTTTCAACATTTATATTATAGATGATGTTTTATTTGAAGAGTTATATTCCACATCTTAGCAGAGCATGAAACATTAATAAGAACTATAAGTAGTGAGTAGAGTCGTTACAATTATTGATGATTTTTTTAGTAAACACGTGTAAAAGATGTGAAAAATGAGTTTTCTAAACAAATTTCTCTCATGGCCACTTTGTTGAAACTCAATCCCCAAGGTGATTATGAAACTAATATTTTTTAAATGTGAATCATTGGACGTGATAATGAGGTTCATGTGGGTTTATTTTTATTTTCATTAAGCTTATCGGGCAGGTGAGAGAGAGAGAGAGAGAGAGAGAGAACAGTGTTTTGTTGTGCTATAAATAGAAGAGCAAAATTGATTGATTCTCACACTCACACCATCTTCTTCTATCTACTACAACTAAGACACAGAAAAAGAGAGCCAAAATGTTTGGAATTGGAAAGAATATCATAGAGGGAGCTCTGAATACCACCGGAGATCTTGCCGGCGCCGTTATCGGTGCCGGTGGTAACATTGCAGACCGGGTCACCAGCCTTGGTGGCAAGAAGATCAAAGGGAAAGTCATTCTTATGCGAAGCAATGTGTTGGATTTCACTGAGTTCCATTCCTCTGTTCTTGATAGCTTCACTGAGCTGTTGGGCGGCGGCGTTTCTCTTCAGCTCATCAGCGCCACTCATGCTTGTAACCTTCCCTTCCTCTATTCTCTCTCTTTTTTTTATCTCTATTTGGTCACCAAATTGTAATGGATGATATCCACAGCAA
>NW_019268528.1:2001154-2030749 GCF_002738365.1 Cucurbita moschata
GATGTCTACAACGACCTTTCTGAACCAGGTAAAGATGCCCGTCCCATTCTTGGAGGGAGCCAATTCCCTTACCCGCGCCGTGGAAGAACCGGGAGGCCACGATCTAGAAAGGGTAAGATTAGTAATAATTATTTTGAAATTTTAAATCATACCCTTTGAGATTGATTCTTATAAGATTTTTGTACCTGATATAGTTAGAATTCAATTTCTTAATTATTTAATTTTTCAGATTCCAACTACGAGACGAGATTGCCATCAATTTTGGGATTAACCATTTACGTACCTAGAGATGAGAACTTTGGTCACTTGAAGTTGTCAGATTTTCTTGGCTTTGCTTTGAAATCACTTGCTTCAAACGTCCAACCAGAACTTGTAAACCTAATAAACTTAACTCCGGGCGAGTTTGACAAATTCCAAGATGTTCATGATCTTTATGAAGGAGGATTTCCCGTACCAGTGGATGTGTTCAGGAATCTCACCAAGGGTTTCACACCACCCATGTTCCAAGAACTTCTGAGGACCGAAAGTGATCAACGATTTCTCAAATTTTCTCGTCCACGAGTTGTGAAAGGTAATAGAGACCGAGATTTATTAGATACTACCTTTTTTTTTTCCTTATGGGATAGCATGATAGAACGAAGGAATTTTGAATTTTATAGTTAAATAACTTTTTCGTATAATAATTGAAAATAGAGGACAAGAACGCATGGCAAACAGACGAAGAATTTGCTAGAGAAATGCTAGCCGGAGTTAACCCTGTAATGATCCGTCGTCTTGAGGTAATCTCGAAGTTCTATATCTAAGTTCATCTCTACCCACTAAATTTTATTTTCAATAAATAATTTTTCGTTTTAATCTTTCTAGGAATTTCCCCCTGTGAGCAAGCTTGACCCGGAATTTTATGGAGATCAAAATAGCAAGATAAAAGAAGAAGACATAAAATTCGGGTTAGAAGGACTTTCGGTTGAAGAGGTAATATGTTCTTCCCTTTTTTTTCTTTTCAATTAATATTGTTGTATAATGCAATTGATGGGTATAAACTTGAATCCATGCAGGCATTGAATGAGAAGAGATTGTTCATATTGGATCATCACGATTCATTGATGCCATTTCTTAGGAAAATCAATGGAACATCTACCAAAACATACGCCACAAGGACAATACTCCTTTTGAAAGCTGATGGCACTTTGAAGCCATTGGTGATTGAGCTAAGCTTGCCACACCCTCAAGGCGACCAATTTGGTGCTGTTAGTAAACAATACTTTCCAGCTGAAGGAGTCCAAAAGTCCATATGGCAATTGGCTAAGGCTTATGTGGTTGTAAATGATGCTGGCTACCATCAGCTTATCAGCCACTGGTATATGAACTAACTCTTCAAAATAACCGTTAAACGCTACTCATTTGAACGCTCTAATCTTACAAAAACTATTACAGGTTGAATACTCACGCTGTACAAGAGCCTTTCGTGATTGCAACACATAGACATTTGAGTGTGGTTCATCCCATTCATAAGCTGCTCGTTCCTCATTACAAGGACACTATGTTTATCAATGCATTTGCAAGGCAAGTCCTCGTTAATGGCGATGGATTACTCGAATCCACTCATTTTCAAGCAAAATACGCCATGGAGTTGTCTTCTTACATATACAAGGATTGGAATTTCGTAGAACAAGCCTTGCCTGCTGATCTTGTTAAGAGGTAAATCACCATTTTAATTTTCTTTGGAGCTATTTTAATCGTACAACAAAGATGGTACATCTGTTAGGAATCACGACCCTCCATAATAGTATGATATTGTTCACTTTGAGAATAAGCTCTGGTGGCTTTACTTTTGGTTTTCCCAAAAGAACTTATACCAATGGAGATGTATTCATTCCTTAATTAGTTGATGTTAGACTCCTCATCCAACGATCTTTAACATCATTCTTTCCCTTGATTTTTGTAGAGGTGTGGCCGTTCAGGATGCAAGTTCCCCACACGGACTTCGGTTATTAATAGAGGACTATCCATTTGCTGTTGATGGGCTTGAGATTTGGTCGATAATCAAAACATGGGTCGCAAACTATTGCTCTCTTTACTACAAAGACGATGAGGCGATTCAAAACGACGTCGAACTCCAATCGTGGTGGAAGGAAGCACGAGAAAAAGGTCACGCCGATAAGAAGAACGAAGCATGGTGGCCGAAGATGCAATCCATTAATGATCTAGTTGAAAGTTGTACCATCATCATATGGATTTCTTCAGCTCTCCATGCAGCCGTCAACTTTGGACAATACCCTTACGGAGGCTATATTCCCAATAGACCAACTATAAGCCGCCGGTTCATGCCGGAAGTAGGAAGCTCTGAGTACAAAGAGCTTGAATCAAAGCCTGAGAAGGCTTTCCTTAGAACCATCAATTCACAACTTCAAACACTTCTTGGTGTTTCGCTTATTGAAATCTTGTCAAGGCATGCTTCTGATGAAGTTTATCTTGGGCAGAGAGCTAGCATTGAGTGGACATCGGACAAAGCCGCATTAGATGCCTTTGAGAACTTCGGGAAACAAGTATTTGAAGTTGAGAATAGAATCATGGAAAGGAATAGAGATGTCAACCTCAAAAATCGAAGTGGGCCTGTTAATATGCCATACACTTTGCTTCTTCCATCTAGTACCGAAGGCCTCACCGGTAGAGGCATTCCAAACAGCATCTCTATTTGATTTGAAGGCTCCTTTGAACGTATGGCGGGGTTCTAAAGCTATTGCCTTGTTTTCTATTGCCTGTTCTAAAACAAGCTACTTTTATTGCTACGCATGATAATAAAAGTGTGTTCTTAAGTAGCTTTGTACTTTGATTCTCTGTATTTGATATATTAATGAATAAAAGTGATGTTTTTCTTGTTTACCATTCTTGCGCTTTACTTTGATGAATTGTTGAATGATAAGAATATTTCATTGAACTATGTGGGGCACAAGTAAAATTATCTATTGTCCTTTCGTTTTCCTTTTCTAGTTTCTTTCTAAGGTTTTGAAACGCGTATGTTTAGGGAGAGGTTTTCGCTCTTGTAAAAAATTGCTTCGTTCCACACTCCAATCAATTCACTGTGATTGGTGGATCTGTTTGCTGGCGTTCAACTTTGCAATCTACTGTTACATTGTCTACCATTGAAGCAAAGTATATGACACTCATTAAAGCTTAAAAAAAAAAACTATTTGGTTGCATGGTTTAGTTAATGACTTGTATATTGCTAAAAAAACATGTAAAGTTGTTTTGTGATGGCCAGAGTGCTGTTTGTTTGTTCAAGAACTAAATCCATCATGCTCTCGTACCAAGCATGTTGATATTCAATTTCTATTTGTTCGAGAAATTATCAATGAATGAGACATTCATTTATTAAAATTGAAACGGCTAGTAATCTTGTGAATATGTAGAAAAAGGTGGTTGCTCGCAAAAAGTTCTAGCATTACTTAGATTTGATTAACATTGAATGGAAGAAACAGCCAGTTGATTTGGTGGCAGCAAAACCGATTATTTGTTTGGAGTTTTCTGACAAGGTGGAGATTGTTGATAATTTTCATAAAATATTTGGTTCATAAATACTTGGATTCAATGAATACTTTTTGCTCATTCCCTAGTTTGATTCATGAATCTATGAGATTCATTTGGTTCATCTATTATATTGGTAAATTCTCTCATATTGGTATATGAATCATCATGATTCATGTAATGTATGAGAATTAGTGTTCCTTTGATTTATGTACGAGAATTAGTATTCCTATGCTTTGATTCGAGTTTTATATAGTTAGGTTTAAACTACTTGTAGATAATTAGTGTCAGAAGTGCTATATACAAGTGAAGACAATTATCTCTCGTTAAAAATAGATATTTTGTTCAAAATAAAAGATATAGTCACGCCCCATTGTTGTCTAAAATGGACCAAATCAAATCAATATTGGAGATAAGTGGAGGTTATGTTGTTTTCAACAATTGGTATAAGAGTCATGATGTTGTTTTCAACAATTTGTGATATGTTTTTGTGTTTGTGTTCAATGAAGAAGAGATCCATGGTTTAAGTAAGTTTTTTTTTTTTTTTTTAGTGAAATCAAAAGAAAACTCACGAGAGTTCATATCTAAAGAGGATAATAACTTATGTGACACTAGAGTAAAAGAGGAATACATGAATGAACCGAGACCATATTTTAGTGAGAGCGATCTTTAGGATAAGATGACTTTGAAAGTCTTCAATGAAATGAAAGTTACTAGTTGTACCAACAGTGTGTACCTTTCTTTTCAGTAGCTCAATTAGAGGAACTCTATAGTTAAACATGTTTTTTTGGAACAATTCTATGTTTGGTGACCTCTTGGAAATTTTTCTAAGATGCATGTGAGTGAGGACAAAAACATGTTTTTAGAACTGGTGTTGGTACACTCTTAAGACGCGAAGAGTGGGTAACGTGACTGTTGTGCAAAATATTAGAACCTTCAAATGCTGTGATACCAATTGTTGTACCCAAATGCTAAAACCAAAATACTATGATATCCAATTGTTGTAGCGGAATGCCACAACCAAAATGTTTTGATACCCAATTGTTGTATAAAAGCGGAAGCAAGATCGACCACACTCACGCACCATGAACATAAATTAAACAAAGATACACAAAAATTTATGTGGTTTGGAGAGAAGAAATTCTCCTGTATCCACAGGTGGTAGCCAATCACTATAACCAAAGTGTTTACAAGTATATCTCTCACACTATTGGAGTCTCTCTTACAAAGTTCTCACAATTGCTTTTAGGCAAATACAAGATAATAAAAACTTCACATTACTATATTAATTCTCATACATGAAACAAGTGATGATTAATAACCAAAATAAATAAGATTTATGATAATTTAGTAAAATAAATAAGAATATTAATGAAAATGATTATAAATTAAATGAGTGTAAAATTAAATAAGATTTATGACCATTTCCAACCAGTCATAACATGCACAAGTAATAATTGGTTTGGTAGCCAACAAGTCAACATATTACTTCTTTCGTTGAATGTTGATCAAATCAGAGCACCGCCAAAATTTATCAAATTCCTCGTTCTAAAGTGATATAATAACCATTTTCATTCCAAACACGAATCAAATTAAGAAATCTTACTTAGAGACATACCTAGCATTATAGAAAGATTTCTTCTATCTATATATCAAAGGTTGAACAACTACTAAAACAAATCATATTAAATTGTGCAAGCTCAAAATTAAATTGAGCAACCAATACCAACAAAATCCTAATGAATGAAGATTATCACAAATCTTGAAAATATGATTTGGAAGAACAAGTATCACCAATAAAACATACAAAGAATTGTTTTTCAGTATACATACCAAATGTCCAAACAAGAAAATAGATTTTCATAGTTGTGCAAGCTCAAAATTAAATTGAGCAACTAAAGCCAACAAAATCTGAATGGAAGGAGATTAGTATAGATCTTGGAAATGTGATTTCCAGGAACAAATATCACTAGTAGCCTATATAAAATTTTCTTCAATCTGTCTACCAAATCTTTGAACAAGAAAATAGTTTTCCATACTAAGTTGTGCAAACTCAAAATTAAATTGAGCAACCAAAGCCAACAAAATCTGAATGGACGGAGATTATTACAAATCTTGGAAATGTGATTTTCAAGAACAAATATCACTAGTAGCCCATACAAAAATTTCTTCAATTTGTCTACCAAATCTTCGAACAAGAAAATAGTTTTTCATACTGAGTTGTTCAAGCTCAAAATTAAATTGAGCAACCAAAACCAACAAAATCTGAATGGATGAAGGTTATCACAAGTCTTGAAAATATTATTTCAAGAACGAATAAGCACTCTTACAATGAGAAACTTATCTTCGATAATTGATGGTGAATGTGAGCACGTCTTATGGTCGATGATGTTAACTATTTTAGAACTATACCACAACTTGTCACTCTGATACTATTTGTTGTGCAAAATGTTAGAACCTTCAAATGTTGTGATACAATTGTTGTAACCAAATGCTACAACCAAAATACTTTTATATCCAATTGTTGTAACGCTGATACCCAATTGTTGCAGCAATAGCGGAAGCAAGATCGACCGCACTTACACACTCATGAACATAAATTAAATAAAAAGACACAGATTTACGTGGTTCGGAGAGAAGAAATTCTTCAACGTCCCCAGGTACAAGTGTATAACCAAAATGTTTACAAGTGTGTCTCACAATTTCACACTATAGAGTCTCTCTTACAAAATTTCTCACAATGGCCCTGCCCAAATGCAAAACAAAAATGATTTTACATGATTCCACACTTAAAAAAAATGCTAAACAAGCATTTATATAGACATAACAATATTAATTCTCATACATGAACCAAATGATGATTAATAACCAAAATAAACAAGAATAGTAATCAAAAGGTTATAGAATCCATAACCAAATTAATATTCTTACTTAATCAAAATGGTTATAAATGAGATGGAAGTTAATAACCAAATTAAATAAAATTTATGACAATTTACAATAGTGACCAGAGGATGTAAGGGCCATTATACATCAATTTCGAATTCTGATCTAAATCTTATGAAAGGAATATTAATGATCGGTTGTAATAATTTTGATGGTTGAAAAAAAAATAAAATCAAACATCATAAAACAAACACTTAATTACTTAAATTATATTTCATAAGTTCATTACTTAGATAAGATCAAACTTAGTAATCTATTCAAATCGTCCAAACATCACAAGTAATATATACTTATATTAAAGAAAAAAAAATAATTGAAAAGATCCTCTCACCTAATTCAACTTAAAAAATATGGAAGCTTAGAAGCACGTTGTTTGTTTTAAAATATTATTAGGACGCTATCAATAACTTAACAAGAAATTAGTCTTTTAAATCTATTTAATTACCAAATAAATAATTAAATTATGGACTCCTATATGACTAATAGCCACGTATGCCTCCACTTTGTTTTTATTTGAATAGAAAATAAAATAATTCTCATGTGAAATAAAAGTAAAATAAACAATCATTAGATTACGCTAATTATATTTTATTTTAACATTAACATCAAATCAAACTTTTTCATTCATGCCTCTATAATATTTGATATACTTTCAATTTATTATTTATAGTTTAGTTTGCTAATTTAAAATTTTTTTTTTCTTGAAAATATTTGGCATCTTGTAATGCCCTATTTATTTATTTATTATTTTTTAATAAAACTATTTTTACTTGATGTTATAAATTTGGATTCAATTTAATTAAATGAAATCCTTTCTTTGACTAATTTGAGGTGTAAATAGATAATTAAATTTTAGAATTTAATGGGTTAGTGAACTTATTGCTAATTTGAATTAATTAAGATATTTGTTATTTGGCAAATATATTAGTTTCTTACTCAGTTAATATTTTTTTTTGTATGATTTGATTAGTAGTATATTTTATTTTGTTCAAGTTTAGTTAGTTTATACTTTTCTTGTTTGTAGGTATTTGTTGGTAGCTTGTATTTAACGTTGTGAATATCAATAAAGATCGAACCTTCTATCCTAATTATATTTCTCATTCTTAACTCTGTATTATTTCCTTGAGTAATAATATTTTCAGATCTATTCACACTTTTGAGTGGTAGATATTGTGTCCGTTGGTATCAGAGCCAAGTTGGTAACCAAGAGTTTGATATTATTACTCAACGAGATGAATGGTGGAAGTGCTTCTAGTATAGCTATGGAAAAGCTTGTTGGCAATAATTATAATTATTGGAAGTTATGTATGGAAGCTTATCTCCATGGTCAAGATTTGTGGGATTTAATTGAAGGTGATGACACAGAATGTTGAATTAAGCCGAAAATGGAAGATCAAATGTGGAAAAGCTTTATTTACCTTGCGAAGGAGTATATTGATCATGTTTGTGATTTAAAGTCACCAAAGCAAGTGTGGGAAACACTTCAAAAGTTGTTCAATAAAAAAATACAGCTCAATTCCAATTTCTAGAGAACTAGCTGTGGTAACTCAAGGTAATTTTTGTGTTGAAGAATATTTCTTGAACGTGAAAAATCTGTGCTCTGAAATTTCAGAATTAGATGCCGAAGAGTTAGCGAGCGATGCTCGATTATGACGTTATCTTATTTGTGGATTACGAAATACCATTTATTTCCTCAATACAAGGTTGGGCAAATCAGCTTGCTTTCTAAACCAGAAGCTTTGATTAAGCAAATGACTAGCAGCAATGAGCTTTCTCTAAAGTCAAAAGACGTGTTGTATGTCAAAGATCAAAGGACATCATTATAGGTCAAAAGATATCCTATCATTGTTAATGAAATTCTTCCTCTCTCTCCCTACCTCTCTTATTAATAAACAATAATATTAGTAAATGACTTGTAGTGTTTACTCTTAGAAGGTGTTGTTTATTATATTAGTAAATGACTTGTAGTGTTTACTCTTAGAAGGTGTTGGGACTATCGAGTGCCAAAGCTATGTTTTGATCTTAAAACTTGGACATTATATGCTCACTTACCCTTCCATTGCACCACTCTAATTCATGTAATTGAATTGATTTATATATGCTCATGGGTTGTTACAAATATGGCAGGTTGGAAGAATGTCTCGATCAATTTAGCCATGGTTAGATTTTCTTGAAGCTAATTAGTTACTCATTTAAGTTTTTGAATTTCAACCCCATCAAGTCAAATAAAATTTTAATCTTATATATTTGTAGCTATTTTTTTCGTGTATTAAATTTTCAATGAAGTCATCCATTAATTTAAATAAATACAAATATCTCAAATTTTACCCATTTCAAAACACATGTCTTATATATGTAAAATATAAAAAAATGTAAGTATATTGTCATCAATGTTTTTTACCGAAAACTTTACATATATCAAAAAGGTAAAAATTGCGATACCGTTTAAAGCTTGAGATAAAGTTTAAGGGAAGTTACGAGGACATACAAGAATAAAAAGTGTGTAAAAGAGTGTAACGTAAAGAAAGAGACTTCAATCAAGCAAAACGAGAGTAACCGAGTAATTATAAAAGGAACTTATCATTAATGCTCCAAAAAAAGATATCAAATCTGATAGGGAACTAAATGTTGTAGAACTCTCTCCACCATTCTAAAAACTCAATTATTTATTTTCCACTGGAATTATTTTTATATTTTTTATTTTAAAAGTAATAAGAACAAAAGATAAAAAATAAAAATAAAAATAAAATAAATGATTTTTTAGTATAAAAACATACCTCAATTATTTTTATATCTTTTTGTTCTAAAAGTAATAAGAACAAAAAAGAAATTAATGATTTTTAATATAAAAACTTACCTAAATTACTTTTATACTTTTTATTCTAAAAGTAATAAGAACAATTTTTTTTTAATGATTTTGAATATAAAAACATACGTATATTTTTTTTATATCTTTTTTATTCTAAAAGTAATAAGAACAAAATAATAATAAATAAATAAATGATTTTTAATATAAAAATATACCTAAATTATTTTCATGTTTTTTTATTATTCTAAAAGTAATTAGAACAAAAGAAATTAAATAATTTTGAATATAAAAACATACCTACAATTAAATCTTCATTTTGGACGTGGTATCAACTAATTCACCGTCAATCTTAGCATATCTCAACTAAATAAGACAGGCTTGAATTTTTCATCCTTAAACATTGTATCCAACTAAAAAATCAAAGGATCTGAATTGTTTGGTTCTTGAACTTTCAGTTTTTCATCATCTTTATAACTTTTTAAATAAGTTTTCAACTTTTAATTTTATATCTAATAAAAATATTATATTTTAAAAAATATCTAATAAACGAGTAAAATTTTAATTTTATATTTAACAAATCTCAGTATAGAAATTCATGATCCAATCCCAACTTCACTCGACCCTAATTTTTTTACTTTTGATTGTTTTAGGTTTTGGAGTGAGGTTAACAATAAGTTCCGGTTTTATAGACCAATTCAATCTATAAATTTTTTATTTATTTAAACCCAACCCAAATAAGTTTCCAAACCTACTTATTGATTGATTGAGTTTCTAATTATCAAATTTTTTTTTTTAGCCTTCCTGTAATAATGAATTTAGTAGAAGAGTAAGTTATAACGGTCCAAGTTCCCTGCTACTACATATTGTCTTTGTTGGGCTTTCTTTTCGAGCTTCTCCTCAAGGTTTTTAAAACCCGTCTGCTAGGGAGAGGTTTCCACACCTTTATAGAGGGTGTTTCATTCTCCACCCTAACCAACGTGGAATCTCACAATCCACCCCTTTAGGGCCCAGCGTCCTTGCGGACACTCATTCCTTTCTCCAATCGATATGGGACTATGAAATGTGTCAAACCTACATCCTATACTAGTCTACAGAATCTACAACCTAGAACTTTGATACCATTTGTAACAACCCAACTACCGGATATTGTCATCTTTGAGCTTTCCTTTTCAAGCTTCCCCTCAAGATTTTTAAAATACATCTTTTAGGGAGAGGTTTCCACACCCTTCGATATTTAATGGCATGTTATAGAAGTCGGGAGGGTGGTTATACATTTAGAATCATATTTCCTCTCCATTTAGTATATAATATTCTACATTTTTTTACCCTCTTATAGTATGTTAAGATGGGTAGGTGGATGGTTGTGTTGTGTGGTGTGTCTTCGACGCTACAGTTCGTCGACTTGGTCATTAGCCGAAGTTAGCACATTCTCGTGGGAGAAGAACTAAAAAAGCATTTTTCTTCGATCAAATTCGAAACTCTTTGTTTACAACCCAACCGACACTGTAATCAATGAGTTTTTGTTTGTTTTCCATTTTGAATTAAAGACAGGACACGAGCATGCATATAATAATATTAGTAATATAGTGTATTATAATAATATCAATTGTTGATAAGATCACATGTACATAATGGCAATAGAATATAATCTTAGCCAAAAAAAAAGGGAAAAGAATGACATAAGAAAATAATTTATTTATTTATTTTTTAATGGATCATATCCGCCAAATCCAAGGTTAGGAGATATCGTTCACTTTAGTCCATTATAACGTCGTCGTCGTCAGCCTCACGATAGGTCTACTAGGGAGAGGTTTCGACACATTTATTAGGAATGATTCGTTTTTTTCTCCACTTGATGTGAGATCTCATAATCTACCCTCTTCGTAGGTTAGGGTTTTCGCTGGCATAACTAATTTTGATACCATTTGTAATAATCTCTCTTTCTTTTAGCGAAGTATTAATGAACACGTTTTCAAGACATGGGAAAATGAATTTTGTAATACCCATGTATTAAAATAAAGGGTAGGTGATTGTGAAACTAATATTTTTTGAATGTGAATCATTGGACGTGATAATGAGGTTCATGTGGGTTTATTTTTATTTTCATTAAGCTTATCGGGCAGGTGAGAGAGAGAGAGAGAGAGAGAGAGAGAACAGTGTTTTGTTGTGCTATAAATAGAAGAGCAAAATTGATTGATTCTCACACTCACACCATCTTCTTCTATCTACTACAACTAAGACACAGAAAAAGAGAGCCAAAATGTTTGGAATTGGAAAGAATATCATAGAGGGAGCTCTGAATACCACCGGAGATCTTGCCGGCTCCGTTATCGGTGCCGGTGGTAACATTGCAGACCGGGTCACCAGCCTTGGTGGCAAGAAGATCAAAGGGAAAGTCATTCTTATGCGAAGCAATGTGTTGGATTTCACTGAGTTCCATTCCTCTGTTCTTGATAGCTTCACTGAGCTATTGGGCGGCGGCGTTTCTCTTCAGCTCATCAGCGCCACTCATGCTTGTAACCTTCCCTTCCTCTATTCTCTCTCTTTTTTTTATCTCTATTTGGTCACCAAATTGTAATGGATGATATCCACAGCAAATGACTCGCGAGGGAAGCTTGGGAGCAAGGCGTTTCTAGAGAGGTGGATCACTTCACTCCCACCATTGTTCGCCGGAGAATCAGTGTTTCAAGTCAACTTTACATGGGAAGATGACTTCGGATTCCCCGGAGCTTTCTTCATCAAAAATGGTCACACAAGTGAGTTCTTCCTCAAGTCCCTCACTCTCGAGGATGTTCCCGGCTTTGGAACCGTCCATTTCGATTGCAACTCCTGGGTTTACCCTTCTGGAAGATACAAGAAAGATCGTATTTTCTTCGCCAACAAGGTAATATTTTCGTTTTCCCCTCTCTTCTCACTCTATTTCGAGGCGTTTCTTTATTCCTAATCTATTGATTTCCGTACATAGACATATCTTCCAAGCGAGACACCAAATCCTCTTCGCAAGTATAGAGAGGAAGAACTGTCGACCCTTAGAGGAGATGGAACGGGAGAACGTAAGGAATGGGATAGAATCTATGACTATGATGTCTACAACGACCTTTCTGAACCAGGTAAAGATGCCCGTCCCATTCTTGGAGGGAGCCAATTCCCTTACCCGCGCCGTGGAAGAACCGGGAGGCCACGATCTAGAAAGGGTAAGATTAGTAATACTTATTTTGAAATTTTAAATCATACCCTTTGAGATTGATTCTTATAAGATTTTTGTACCTGATATATAGTTAGAATTCAATTTCTTAATGTTTTTAATTTTTCAGATTCCAACTACGAGACGAGATTGTCATCAGTTTTGGGATTAACCATTTACGTACCTAGAGATGAGAACTTTGGTCACTTGAAGTTGTCAGATTTTCTTGGCTTTGCTTTGAAATCACTTGCTTCAACCGTCCAACCAGAACTTGTAAACCTAATAAACTTAACTCCGGGCGAGTTTGACAAATTCCAAGATGTTCATGATCTTTATGAAGGAGGATTTCCCGTACCCGTGGATGTGTTTAGGAATCTCACTAAGGGTTTCACACCACCCATGTTCCAAGAACTTCTAAGGACCGAAAGTGATCAACGATTTCTCAAATTCTCTCGTCCACGAGTTGTGAAAGGTAATAGAGACCGAGAGTTATTAGATACTACCTTTTTCTTTCCTTATGGTATAGCATGATAGAACGGAGGAATTTTTAATTTCATAGTTAAGTAACTTTTTCGTATAATAATTGAAAATAGAGGACAAGAACGCATGGCAGACAGATGAAGAATTTGCTAGAGAAATGCTAGCCGGAGTTAACCCTGTAATGATCCGTCGTCTTGAGGTAATCTCGAAGTTCTATATCTAAGTTCATCTCTACCCACTAAATTTTATTTTCAATAAATAATTTTTCGTTTTAATCTTTCTAGGAATTTCCCCCTGTGAGCAAGCTTGACCCGGAATTTTATGGAGATCAAAATAGCAAGATAAAAGAAGAAGACATAAAATTCGGGTTAGAAGGACTTTCGGTTGAAGAGGTAATATGTTCTTCCCTTTTTTTTCTTTTCAATTAATATTGTTGTATAATGCAATTGATGGGTATAAACTTGAATCCATGCAGGCATTGAATGAGAAGAGATTGTTCATATTGGATCATCATGATGCATTGATGCCATTTCTTAGGAAAATCAATGGAACATCTACCAAAACATACGCCACAAGGACAATACTCCTTTTGAAAGCTGATGGCACTTTGAAGCCATTGGTGATTGAGCTAAGCTTGCCACACCCTCAAGGCGATCAATTTGGTGCTGTTAGTAAACAATATTTTCCAGCTGAAGAAGGAGTCCAAAAGTCCATATGGCAATTGGCTAAGGCTTATGTGGTTGTAAATGATGCTGGCTACCATCAGCTTATCAGCCACTGGTATATGAACTAACTCTTCAAAATAACCGTTAAACACTACTAATTTGAACGCTCTAATCTTACAAAAACTATTACAGGTTGAATACTCACGCTGTACAAGAGCCTTTCGTGATTGCAACACATAGACATTTGAGTGTGGTTCATCCCATTCATAAGCTGCTTGTTCCTCATTACAAGGACACTATGTTTATAAATGCATTTGCAAGACAAGTCCTCGTTAATGGCGATGGATTACTCGAATCGACACATTTTCAAGCAAAATACGCCATGGAGTTGTCTTCTTACATATACAAGGATTGGAATTTCGTAGAACAAGCATTACCTGTTGATCTCATCAAGAGGTAAATCACCATTTACAAAGCGCATGGACTTTCTTAAGCTATTTTAATCAAACAACAAAAATGAAACATCTATTAGGAATCACGTCCCTCCATAATAGTATGATATTGTCCACTTGGAGAATAAGTTCTCATGGCTTTACTTTTGATTTTTCCAAAAGACCTCATACCAATGGAAATGTATTCCTTCCTTAATTTAACCGATGTGGGACTCCTCTACCAATAATTCTTAACATCTTCTTTCTCTTGATTTTTGTAGAGGTGTGGCGGTTCAGGATGCAAATTCCCCACATGGACTTCGGTTACTAATAGAGGATTATCCATTTGCTGTCGATGGACTTGAGATTTGGTCGATAATCAAAACATGGGTCGCAAACTATTGCTCTCTTTATTACAAAGACGATGAGGCAATTCGAAACGACGTCGAACTCCAATCATGGTGGAAGGAAGCACGAGAAAAAGGTCACGCGGATAAGAAAAATGAAGCATGGTGGCCGAAGATGCAATCCATTAATGATCTAGTTGAAAGTTGTACCATCATCATATGGATTTCTTCAGCTCTCCATGCAGCCGTCAACTTTGGACAATACCCTTACGGAGGCTATATTCCCAATAGACCAACTATAAGCCGCCGGTTCATGCCGGAAATAGGAAGCTCTGAGTACAAAGAGCTTGAATCAAAGCCTGAGAAGGCTTTCCTTAGAACCATCAATTCACAACTTCAAACACTTCTTGGTGTTTCGCTTATTGAAATCTTGTCAAGGCATGCTTCTGATGAAGTTTATCTCGGGCAAAGAGCTAGCATTGAGTGGACATCGGACAAAGCCGCATTAGATGCCTTTGAGAACTTCGGGAAACAAGTATTTGAAGTTGAAAATAGAATCATGGAAAGGAATAGAGATGTCAACCTCAAAAATCGAAGTGGGCCTGTTAATATGCCATACACTTTGCTTCTTCCATCTAGCACCGAAGGCCTCACCGGTAGAGGCATTCCAAACAGCATCTCTATTTGATTTGATGGCTTCTTTGAACGTATGGCGGGGTTCTAAAGCTATTGCCTTGTTTTCTATTGCTGTTCTATAACAAGCTACTCCTATAGCTATGCATGATATAAGTCAATAAAAGTGTGTTCTTATGTAGCTCTGTACTTTGATTCTCTGTATTTGATAGTAATGAATAAAAGTGATGTTTTTGTTGTTTACCATTCTTGCCCTTTACTTCCATGCATTATTGAACAATAAGAATATTCTTGTGATATTTCACATCGGTTAGAGTGGAGACACATTGGTTGGAGATTGGAACAAAAACATTTTTTATAAAAGTGAAACCTCTCTACCGTAGAAAAGTTTTAAAATCTTGAAGTAAAGCCTAGTAGAAACGGTCCAAAGAAGACAAATATAATTGGAATAAACTTAAATGAAAAGAGTCGTTTCATTTATTATTTATTTTTTGTTAATTTTAGTGAGTTTTGAAATTTAGTCGTTCAATAAAAGACCAAAACAAAAAAGGAGATGCGAATAACTATTTAAAGAATAGTGGGAACTATTTGAGGATTAGTGGGTTAAAATGAGAGGCCAATGAATTAGGAACAGTGGGTTTATGGGATAGTCATTTTTTAATTAGTTTGTTTTAGCATTGTAAAATGGAGAGCAAGTAGAGCAAGCGGAGAGAAATTGTCTCATTTAAGTTTGTAATAGAAGGGGTTTTTCAGAATTCTTTGTCTCCCTGTCACTCCCCTCTCGACATCTCATTCACAGTTTCGTGAGTGTTATTTTAACAAATTAGTATTAGAGCGAGCTTTTATTTTCAACAAATTGTTATCAGAGCTGCTGGTGAATATGATGGAACAAATGCCGCTACCACGATTAACGAAGACGAACTATGAGAATTGGAGCATCCAAATGAAAGTTCTTCTCGGTTCACAAGACGCATGGGAGGTGGTCGAAAAAGGTTTCGAAGAACCAAAGGATACTATGGGTTATACGGCGGCGCAAAACAGGGCGCTAAAAGAATTACGATCAAAGGATAAGGCAGCATTATACATGTTGTTCCGGGTCGTTGACGAGTTGGGCTTTGAGAAGATTGCTAGGGCAACTACTTCAAAAAAAGTGTGGGACACTTTAGAAAAGATGTTCAAAGGAACCGACCGAGTCAAGCAAGTGCGTGTCCAAACTCATGCGTGGCGAGTTGGAGAGCATGAAGATGGAGTCAGAAAATGTATCTGACTACATTATGCGTGTATAAATCGAGGCAAATCAACAAAATCGAAACGGAGAAATGTTACTCAAGACGCGGGTTGTGGAGAAGATCTTGATGTCGTTAACCGACAACTTTGAGAATGTTGTATGTGCGATAAAAGAGTCATAGAACCTAGCGACGTTCACGGTCGATGAGCTCGCCGGCTCTCTTGAGGCACACGAGCAACGTAAGAAGAAGAAGGGTGAGACACTCGATCAAGCACTTCAAACCAAAGCATCAATAAACAATGAAAAGGTACTCTACTTTCAAAATGTTCAAGGTAGAGGTCGAGGAAGTCGCGGGAATGGTCGAGGTAGTCAAGACAGCAGAAATGAAGAAATTTATAAGGAGAAGAGACTATCGAGCCAAGCAAATTGGCGTGGAAGAGAACGCAGTTGAGGAAAAGGCGGCCAATCAAACATTCAGTGCTATAAATGTAAAAAATATGGTCATTATGCGAATGATTTTTACTCCGAAAAATGTTACAATTGTAGCAAAATGGGGCACGCTGCAAAAGCTTTTCGAGCCGGAAAAATGGTGGAAGTAGCAACCAACCTAGCCTCGGAAGACGTAATAAATGAAGGTCTTCTCTTGATAGCTCAAGATGAAGAGAACATCAACAACGACACTCTTTGGTACCTCGACTCAGGGGCAAGGAACCATATGTGCGGTCACGAGTACCTATTCAAAAAGATGCAAAAGGTTGAAGATGGTCACGTGTCATTTGGAGATGCGTCAAAGGTGGAGGTCAAAGGCCGAGGTACGATACATTTCTTGCAAAAGGATGGTGTAATGTGGTCAATCCAAGATGTATATTACATACCAAACCTCAAGACCAACATATTGAGTATGGGGCAACTCACAGAGAAAGGTTACTCAATATTCTTAAAGGACCGCCTGCTACACCTGTAGGATAAGCAAGGGCGTTTGTTTGCTTGAGTTGAGATAGGAAGGAATCGGATGTATAAATTGAACTTAAGAAGCATACAAGAAAAGTGTTTGCGAGTCGACGTAGAAGACAAGGCATCACTGTGGCATCTCCATTTTGGTCACCAACATCATGACGGCCTAAACGAGTTAACGAAGAAGAATATAGTACATGGGCTACCAAACATGGATTTTGAAGAAAAATTTTGTGAAGAATGCGTGCTCAGCAAGCGGGCAAGAACCTCAATTCAAAAGAAGGCTGAATTTTGGGCTAAACAACCTCTCGAATTGATCCATACAATCATATATGGACCAATTACCCCCGAGTCCTTCAGTGGAAAGAGGTATTTCATTTCCTTTATCGATGATTACTCACGAAAAAATTGGGCTTACTTTCTGAAAGGAAAATTCGAGGCATTCAAGGTGTTCAAAAAGTTCAAAGTAATGGTGGAGAAGGAAACTGGTAGACACATCAAAGTTGTACGATTCGATAGAAGTGGCGAGTATACTTCGATGGCTTTCATGGAGTACTGCAAGGAGCAAGGCATAAGGCGATCTCTAACCGCACCGTACACCCCTCAACAAAATGGTGTGGCTAAGAGAAAGAACCGGACTATTCTCGACATGGTTTGCTCAATGCTCAAGAGCGAAAGGATGCCGAAGGAATTTAGGGAGAAGTTGTGCAATGCGTCACCTACGTACAGAATCGATGTCTACATGCGAAGTTAGATGATCAAACACCACAAGAGGCTTGGAGCGAACAAAAGCCTACAATCTCATCTCAAAGTGTTTGGTAGTGTGGCTTATGCTCACGTACCGGATCAACGAAGAACGAAGCTCGAAGACAAAAGCAAAAGGTATATCTTTATTGGATATGATGAGAAGACAAAAGGATACAAACTACTTGACCCGATTAGCAAGATGGTGATAGTGAGTTGCGATGAGCGAGTAAATGAAGCAAGCGAATGGGACTGGAACAATTTGACGGAAGTCAATATCGAAGTTGGAGAATAATCAGTCGCTGCACCAACAAGTGCACCAACAAACTCAGAAATTTTCGATGATGAAGATGAACTACGACAACCCAAAATGCGAAGTTTACGAGATTTGTATGATTCAACAAATGAGGTACACCTTGTATGTCTTCTGGCAGATGCTTAAAATATCAGGTCTGAAGAGGCGGTGCGAGACATGAAGTGGCAAACTGCCATGGATGAGGAGATTAAAGCGATTCATCACAACAACACATGGGAAGTGACAGAATTACCAGAAGGAAGTTAGCCCATAGGTGTGAAGTGGGTATTCAAGAAAAAGATGAATGCTCAAGGCAAGATTGAGCGGTACAAAGTGCGACTTGTTGCAAAGGGATACAAGCAAAATGCAGGAATCAACTATGACGAAGTGTTTGCTCCCGTCGCTAGAATGAAGACAATCCGATTGCTCATTTCCCAAGCAGCTCAATTCAAATGGCCGATTTTTCAAATAGATGACAAGTCAACATTCTTGAATGGTGTGCTTGAAGAAGAAGTATACCTCGAACAACCTCCCAGGTAGATGAAAATTAGAGAAGAGAAGAAGGTACCAAAATTGAAGAAGGCCTAGCATGGAATACTCGTTTTGATACATAGTTCAAGGAGAACGGGTACAAGCAATGTCCCCACAAACATTCACTTTACACAAAGAAGAGTGAAGGTAGTGTGAGACTTATCGCTCTTTATGTCGATGACCTAATCTTCTCAGGCAACAATGATGAAATGATAGAAGAGTTCAAAAGCACAATGACACGAGAATTTGAGATGATAGACTTGGGCTTGTTGAAGTTTTTCCTCGGTTTGGAGGTAAAACAAGGAGAGACAAGTATTTTTATATCACAGGAAAAATATGCAAAGGAGATTTTGAAGAAGTACAAGTTGGAAAATTGCAACCTAGTATCAACACCAATGGAACCAGGTGCAAAACTCTCAAAGTACAATGAAGAAGAACGAGTAGATGCAAATAGGTACCGAAGCCTGGTGAGAAGCCTTCGCTATCTTACATACACAAGGCCAGATCTTTCATGAAGTGTTGGCATAATAAGCCAGCTCATGGAGGAGCCAATTTATTTACATTAGAAGGCATTGAAGCAAGTCCTAAGATACATGCAAGGAACGGTGTCACTTGGGTTATTCTACTAAAAAACAGAAGATTACAAGTTAGTCGGTTACTCTGACAATGACTGGTGCGGAGACATAGACGATCGGAAAAGTACATCGGGTTATGTATTCTTCATGGGCAACACAACACTTACTTGGTTGTCATAAGAAACAACCGATTGTGACACTCTCAACGTGTGAAGCTGAGTATGTAGCAGCTTCTTGGTGTGTGTATGTCATGCAATATGGCTTAGAAATTTATTGAGTAAGATGGAGCTAAAGCAACGAGGTGCAACCGTAACACAAGTTGACAACAAATCAGCAATTGTTCGATTTCATTTTATCTGAGATCATGTGAATGAGGGAAACATGAAATTGCTGCATGTGGCAAGTCAGGATCAAGTTGCGGACATCTTTACAAAATCGCTACCGAAAGTACTTTTTGACAAATATAAGAAGATGATTAGCATGACAGTTGGCAGGATCATTTAAGTTTATGGGAGAATTCCGTTGGAATAAACTTAAATGAAAAGGGTAGTTTTATTATGATTATTATTATTTATTTATTTATTTGTTAATTTTAGGAACTATTTTAGGATTAGAGGATTAAAACTAAAGGCCAATGTATCAGGAATAGGTTTATGGGATAGCATTTTTAACCTTTTGAAAACTTTTTCCATTTTAAAAAGGAGAGCAAGCAGAGACAAATTGTCTCATTTAATTACGGTGTAATAGAAAAAGGGTTTTTTTAGAATTATTTGTCTCCTTGTCTCTCCCTCTCGACATCTCCTTCACAGTTTCGTGAGTGTTATTTTAACAAATTAGTATCAGAGCGAGCTTTTATAATTAGTATCAGAGCGAGCTTTTATTTTAAACCATATCTACTAGCAATGGGCTTGGACTTTTACAATTTCATTAAACGTGCACAAATAAATTACGCATTGTAGTAAATGTGCACAAACGAAAGAAAGAATGAGCTATATAGGAGAAGTTCACAGTGTGAGATCCCACATCGGTTGGAGAGGGAACAAACTACGCATTCTTTATAAGGGTGTAGAAACTTCTCTCTAGCAAACCGTTTTAAAAAATTGGGCAAAAGCCCTGAATGGAAAGCTCAAAAGGATAATATTTGGTAGCCGTGGACTTCAACTCTTATACACTTGTTACGCATAGTATTGTTAGGACTTCAAAAATGAGCATCCCTTCTCTCTCACCTAAATTTAAACTTTGCGAGCGATGACATCCATCATTTCTTTATTGGACAAAGAACGACAAGAACCGAACAAAACAGAAGGAGAGCTCCCGTAACCAATTAAGACATGAATAGACTACAATTTCAACCTCATGAAATATTTAGTATTACAAAATGTAAGTTCTCTTATTTCATAGCAAATCACAAGGTTGCTAAGAATCTTAACACAAAATCATAAACAACAAAACTTATGACATTATAGTTTTAAACAATACATCTCAACTTTGGGACAATGTCGTCGATGAGCCAATGTGCCATGAACTTATAAGCATTTTGTGTCAAGTGGACTCCATCCCAACTAATATGGTCATTAGGGTTTGGACAAACAGGTACTTCAGGTCCACATATGTTCTTCAGGTCAAAGTTGTAGTCGCCTCCAATTCCACAACATGATTTTTGCAAAGAATCTTCATCAAATCCTGCTCACAAATATGAACATTGAGATCTCATATGTAATTTTTGTGTATTAAGAATAATGCAAAATAACTTCAAAGTTTTGAATTGACGTACCAAGATTGGAAGCACGACGAAGAATCCATCGAAATGCATTATAATAATCACCGTACAAAATAATAGTATGAGGATTCTCCTTTCTCAATTCTCTAATGACTCGCTTGATTTGATGATTGTGATAAATTGCCAAAGCATTTAGATCTTTTAAACATCGAAATTCATCATAAGCAGTTGTATCGTTGGTTTGAAAAATAGTGAGAAAGAGAGGAAAACATCCAATTGGAATGTTTCCAGGAATGATAACTCGAGTAGCACCGTGACTTATCACTTTCTGTGAACTCCATCCAACAAAAAAAAAAAAAAAAAACGATCAATTCATAATACGACTAACAAAAATCAAAATCAAAACACAATTACCTCAACAACCCTCTTTATAGTTTGAACAACATCAGGAACCATATCTTTTATCTCTTGAAAAGTTCTTCCCATTAACAACGCAAAATTATAATCATTCCCGCCAATCTCCCCCACGATGAACAAAGCATTCCTTAACGTGTTGCGACATTCTACCACAGTAAAGAAATATAAACATATGTAATGAGAAAAAGGAAGGTGAAAGTCCAAATAATATACCTATTTGATTTTGGCAAATTGTGCTAAAATGAGACAACATCCAACTAAGTTGATGGTCGAGAGAAGAATTGGTTGAAAAAGTAGAGAGATTCTTCGTTAAAAGAAGCTCAAAAGGCAAAGCCGTGGCACCAGCCACTGCGAAGTTAACTCCATGATTCTTGGAAGCATTTTTGTTTAGATAAGGATTCAACAATGGATGTCGGGCGTCTAAAGCTGAAAATTCGTTAAGAATTAGTGATCGAGCTATGAAACAAAGTGATAAAAAACTTAAAGATGAGCTTAAAAATGAGTACCAAAATAATCGATCATAAGAAGGCCATTAGAGCAGCGACCCGTTAGAGCTTTGGGGAGTGATTTTCCATAAGGAAGATGAGAGAAACGAGTATTGGGGTTTTCAAGAATGAGATTTCCAGTGTCGGAAATGGAATCTCCCAATTGGTATATTTGATCGAATTTACAATACTTTAGTGAATGAGCATCCGACCAAGAAAAACAAAGAACAAGAATAAGAACAAGAACTCGTAATAAAACAGTTTTGGTTAAATTCGCCATAATTGTTGGAACTTGCTCGATAAAATCGTTGCAATTTATACTCTCAAATTCCAACCTGATTTCCTTACAACTTTTACACTTCCAAAACTCTTCCAAATTATAAATATACACCAACTTGTTATATTAAATTATTAATTTCAGAAACTGTTCTTATGTTTTTTTGAAACGAATGACCATATTTAGTTCCCATTTTAAAATTAAACCCGTTTGTAACTTGGGATAAAAATTGAACCGATATATTAACTTTCTACCAACGTTTCCATTATATTATGAAAAAACCTATGAAATATAACTAAAATATCATCAAAATATTATCAATGATAAGAAGTTTTGGGGTTTTGATGGTATAAAAATTTGACATCAACCATTAAACTGATTTCTAATGATTATAATGATATTTAGGTATAGAGATGTCCACTTTACTCTCGGGATGGGACCCTGTAATAGCCCAAACCCACCGCTAACAGATATTGTCTGCTTTGGCTCATTATGTATGGTCATTTGCCTCACGGTTTTAAAACGTGTCTACTAAGGAGAAGTTTCCACGCTCTTATGAAAAATGCTTCGTTTCTCTCTCCAACCGATATGGGACCTCTCCCTTACAGAGACCGTCACGAATGGGGAAGGGTTCCCATTTAAACGGGAAATGGGGGAGGGAGTGGGGAACATTTTTACCCATTATCTAAATGTGTTAGTGGACGGGATTATATACGCCCAATTTCCCATTATTTTATGTTTCTCTAGAAGGAAACTAATATAAACTAAATATATCAAAGAAGGAAACCAATATGGAATTTCCTAAAACGAAACGAAATTGGAATTTCCTAAAAGGTAAATAATAAAAACTAAAAACCGATATGCCAACCAATTTGAAATTTCCGGATGTTTTGCGAAGTTGGAATTCTCTCCTTAAAAGATTAGAAAATTAACAAACAAATCAAAACCCTTTTATTTTCCCAAAAGGATTGGGAAGAAGATAGTAATCTATAAAGCAAACCTCTCATCCTTCCACCTTCTTCAACCAACAATGGCGGCTTCGACCAAATCTCCTCTCTCTATTGTTCTTGTTGTTCTTCTTGTTCTTGTTTCAGTTCATGGCTGTTCTTCATCCAAAGCCCCTTCACTCAAAGCGTGCATGTTCGACGCTATCTACCAAGTGGGCGACTCAATTTCGGACACTGGAAACCTCATTCTTCAGAACCCCAACACCCCATTTTCTCATCTTCCTTACGGTGAAACATTCTTCAACAAATCCACTGGTCGCTGCTCCAATGGTCTTCTTATAATCGATTACTTTGGTATCCCTTCCTTTTAACCTTATATTCTACTAATATTCTCAACCCCCCAATTGGTGTGTGATGATATGCCATATTCCCCTTTCAATTTGCAGCTATGGATGCTGGACTTCCCTTGTTGAACCCTTATTTGAACAAAGATGCATTGACAAGGCATGGAGTGAATTTTGCAGTGGCTGGTTCTACGGCTTTATCTTCTGAAGCTCTTTCTCAGAAGAAAATCTCATCTCTAGTCACTAACTCTTCTCTCGACCAACAACTTGATTGGATGTTCTCTCATTTCAATTCCATTTGCTACAACCAAAGAGGTTTCTAATCTCTCTCCAATTATGTTTTGTTTTACATATATATTGATTTTAATGTGTATTTTGCTTGGTATCTTATAGATTGCATTGAGAAATTAAAGAATGCTTTATTTTTGGTGGGGGAAATCGGCGGAAACGATTATAATTATGCTTTACTCCAAGGCAAAACTATTCCAGAGGTGAAAGATATGGTGCCCGAAGTGGTTCAAACCATAAAGAAAGCGGTTGAGGTAATTTTGTGTATATATTTGATTTCAATTAGAGTTTTTCAATATATCTTATTATGTTTTTTTTGGGTGTGTAGAGAGTGATAAGCTATGGTGCTACTCATGTTGTTGTTCCTGGAAACTTTCCAATTGGATGTTTACCCATCTACCTAACTAGATTCCAAACTAATGATGCAACTGCTTACGATGAACTTCATTGTTTGAAAGATTTGAATGGCTTGGCTATTTATCACAATGATCAAATTAAGCAAGTTATCGAAGTCCTCAAGAAAGAGAATCCACACACTGTAATTGTATATGGTGACTACTATAATGCATTGTTGTGGATTCTTCGTAGTGCTTTTACACTTGGTACGCTTTTCTACCCTCCTTCAAAATAGTATTAGATCTTAATTAAAAAGAATAGTTATCTTAATTATTCTGTTTGTGGACTTTAGGGTTTGATAAAACTTCTTTGCAAAAATCATGTTGTGGGATTGGAGGAGACTATAACTTCGACCTTATGAAGACGTGCGGAGTTGGTGGAGTATCAGTTTGTTCAAATCCAGATGAACGTGTTAGTTGGGATGGAATCCATTTGACTCAAAAGGCTTACAAATTCATGGCAGATTGGCTCATTCAAGACATACTTCCACAACTTCATTGCATTGTTTGAATTTTGTTTTAGTTGTTTCTTTTTACCTTTTGGCTTTCCTTTTAGTTTTTTTTAAAAAATATGAATATATTTGGTTGATATTTTCATTATATTATTCCAAAAACTAAGAAATATAATGAAATTATCATCATGAACATGTTTCATTACTCTCCCAAGGATACGTGGTTTGAGTATTAAATTGGGCTTAAGACAAAATTGTAACGACTTAATTTACTATTACTATTAAAATGGAGCTGCTATCATATGCATGACTTAATAATTTTTATGAGAAACATTCCTTTAAAATGATTTTATAAGACTATGTCATGGACATATATTTGCATGAGAGTCTTAAAGATAAAACCACGAGAAATATTCCATGCAAAATAAAATAAAACTAAATAAAAAATTAAAATGATATCCTAAACTAACCTAAGATTTACAAAATAAAATGCAACTACTCTAACGCATATTTCATGGATTTTAATGCGACGCCATCGTTATGGTACAAGGGTGTCTTGCCTTTTCTAGAATTACTGAGTAATTGACTCTGTTCTTGGAGTCAGAGAATGCAAGCACATGCAACATGAATGAGACTTATCATTTAAAACAATATTCTCTTAGGTGGTCTCCAATCAAGACAAGTTGGATGTGTAGCATTTCTCTATACACGACCCACCCGTGTGAGCATGGGCCCACTAGATGGGCTCGCACACCCCCTAGGACTGTTGGTCGAGCTAGCTCCTCTGGACTATAGCCAGACACCCGAATGTACAGCGATCATCATGCACCATGCCAAGCATGATTGTCATTTCAGTATCATAGTGTACGGACTCATCATAAAGGAGAAGTATCCCGATTCGTAAATATAAAATTATGCATGAGGTCCCCATACTTTCTATCATAAACAAATCATGCAGAACAACCCCTATCATTTCTCACATATTACACTCGATAATATGCATGCATAAGCTTTCATAAATCATTTCATTCATAACATAACTTTCAATATCATAGCACATCGTGGCACTTCATATCATAACATAATTCATCGTGATATGAATTGATACTAAATTTATAACATGATGTTATTTGGCATGTCTTGGCATATCATAAAGCAATACATATCATATCATCAGACATATCAAACGTATCACATATATGACATGTGCAGGGTCACTGGGCACATGTCGTGTAACAGCCCGAAATTTTTTACTTAATTTAAGGTCGCTACTGTGTACATACCATAAACATTGAATGCGGAAGACTTCATTAAAATTCCATAAAACATAACCTTTATCTTAAAACACAGCCATGGACTTACGTGTTTCGAAAACATCTTTAAAACGACACAACAAAAGACTAAATAAAACGAATAAGAGTTTAAGTTAAAAACATTCTATTCGAGCCTAAGTCTAAGAAAATAAATACCACTATCCTATGCATGTGTCATGGTCTCGAGTTGCGATGCCGTCGTCAGCTGTACAGGAATGCCTTGCCTTAACCTGAAAAATATAGTAGCACATGGCTTGAGTATTTAAAGAAATACTCAGTAAGTGATCCCACTATTGGGGTTAAATGCAACAATCACATGCAATGAGATGATGGGACCTATCTTTCATTTCGTTTTCCCTACGGTGCTGTCCTAACGAGTAATTTTGGACGTGTACCATATACTCTACACACAGCCCATACGTGTGAGTATGGGCTCACCAGCTAGTTCGCACACCGCTGGGCCACCTTCCTTATCCGGTGGGCATACTCTGGGAGCTCCTTTGGCCGGACACCCGCTAGAACTAGTAACCGTCATGGCAGCGCTATGCAAAGCATAACGATCGTTGTCCTGCCATTGGATGTACGCGTCCGTATCCTCGTGATGGGATAAGGTATCCCCCCAAATGCATGAGCACACATAATGCATGAGGTCCCAAAACCTTTCCATTTTCATTATCTTTTAATACAACCCGCTAGCATTATGTACAATCATATCATTTTTCATATCGTTCATTATTCATGTCATATCGTTTCTCATTCTTCAATTCTCAAATCATACATAATTCTAACAGGGTTATATTTTATGTCATTTATCATAATTTCATGTCATTCATATCATGTTGTATCACACAATTTAAGAGACCTAACATAATGTTCTATGCTTTTAACATAACATTTCATCATATACACATCATACCATGACATAATGCATCACAATGTATCATATCATAAACAAGTCATAACGTAAACACTTCGTAGTCATATTGTTTTCTAACTTATCATAGCCTTAACGTTCTTATACCTATCACAGACATATCATTACATGAACGTACCTTAGTCATATCATCACAAGAACGTAACCTAACGCTATCGTTCTATCACTCTATCACAAACCTATCACTTTCTACCCGTAACCTAACCGTATTCTTCCATCAATCTCTCTTATCCATATCACTCCAGTATGTAACCTAACCTTAACGTTTCATGAACGTATTTTACTCCTATCGTTACATTTCGTTTTGTGCATCCTTCTCGTATCCTATCTCAAACATATCCTTGAACACATCGTACCGTAATTATTATCATACAATTCACATATTATAACATATACATAACATATAAGAAGCATATCGGTCCACAGAAAATTCACACATATCAATATATATGACACGTGCAGAACCACAGGGCACGTGTCAACATCAAATATAACCATGCCGATAGTAAGGTCACTTACTTGGCTAGCTTAAGTCGTTGTCACAAATATATCTTTAATGAAAGTTCGATTCCGTCCTTTGAAATCCGAGTCAACCTATATGAGCCCATGACATTAGTTTCAGGTTTGAACTCTACAAAATTATTTCTCTAATTAGATTGGCCATTGTTAAATTCTGATATTTCCTGTTGGAGTTCTTTCCCTCTTATATTCCCTGTTTTATTTTTAAAATTCTATTCAATAAATCTTTACTCAATCTTTCCTCTTCCTGTAATTATTTTCACTATAATGAGATCTCATTATAGGTCAATTTTGTTAATTTCTTACTTCCAAACCTTCCCTTTTATTTTTATTTCTTTTATTTTCTTTCTTTCTTGTCCGTGAGTATTCTGGATTTCCATCTCTATTTAGTTTTTCTATAATTTATATAAAATTATTAACAACCTAAATCATTGCAATAACTTAGTAGATCTAGTTAACAATTTTATTCTTTTAATTTAATCGATTCATTTGGTTATATTTTTTTCTATAATTCATATAAAATTATTAACAACCTAAATCATTGCAACAACTTAGGAGATCTAAAATATAATTGGTTGTGATTTCCTAAAACTCATACAAAATTCTTCTCATTAATCTCTAATTCAAAACTAAATAATTGTAACCAAATTAATATTACTTAATAAAATAAAAGGAAGATTTAACATAGGGAACTAAAACTAGTTAAACCTTTTGTTTTTTTTTCTATTTGTTTTTGTAGGAAGAAGAAATTCTAATATGGGTAAATATGCGAATTACTGATTTGTTGCTAGATTTATTTGTAGGGAAGAGTGGTGAGAGATTGAAGGAAGGAGAAGGGATTGGTTAATTTTTTTTTAATATTTTTATTAGTTATTTATTTATTATTATTATTATTATTATTATTATTATTATTATTATTATTATTATTATTATTATTATTATTATTATTATTATTATTATTACTATTACTATTTCGTCACACATCAAGCAATTCTTCCAACCAACTGATAGTTGAGTCACTTACTTGGTTGGCTAGGCCGAAGCTATTACGACATCTTGATGCTAGTTTATCGTTGCTCTCTACAATTCTAAATAAGAATTCTACCTTGGAATTGGGTCATCTAATTTTGCATAACATAATTTAAACTAGCTCAACCAAAATTTTCATAAAATAATTTAAACTCATGATGATTTAAGTTAGCTAAACCTAAATTTGTATAAAATAATTTAGAGTGGTAAGCCTAATTTTGCATAAAATAATGTAGACTTAACTCCAAATTATTTTAACTAGCTAAACCTAATTTTTGCATGATAAACTTTACTCCAAACATTTTAAACTAGCTAAAAATAGTCATACTAACCTTAAAATTTACTCCAAACATTTTAAACTAGCTAAAAGTAGTCATACTAACCTTAAAAGCATCCCAAGAGTTGAAACTAGTACGAAAGGGTTGGAGCGTATCAAACCCAAGCTAAATCAACCGAAATATTGGTCTGGAGTTCACAACTAAACTCATATTTGAACTCATATTACTTAAAACATAGTTCACATTTGTACTCCACCCAATTAAAAATTATTGAATACCCCAAATTCATGAAAATAAGAATTAGAAGTTATAAAGAACAACTTATGTTTTTAATGACATCATATAAAACCTTCAAAAACTTTACACAACGTTTTTTTTCAATCATCAATGGTTGGTAGCCATATTCTTTTCGTTTCCATGATCCCCTTCTTTAAAGTACTCAACATAATCTAATTCTTCCTCCAATACTTAGAAGATTTTTCTCAACTTTTAAGGCATGATCAAACATTAAATAGATGGAATTTCATTTAGTTGCCACATCCAAATAAACAAGTACCTTACCTTCAATTTTTTCGGGTTAAACACAATCTTAATTTTTGTCAATCTCAAGGGATGATCCAACCTACCTCACTAACACTGGAAATGGAGTCATGCTTTTTTTTAAACCTTGTGAATAAACCTTGCATTCACATTCAAGTTAATTATTTGGAACAACACTAATATTTCTCTATCTAAGATAAGACAAGTGAATTCAAACTTTTAAGCTTTCTCATAAGATACGAGATAGCTGTATCATTAAAACTTGTATTATCAACTGTGATAGACCTCTCATTCCAATAAAAAAAAAAAA
>NW_019268528.1:2030759-2033131 GCF_002738365.1 Cucurbita moschata
TATTATTATTATTATTATTATTATTATTATTATTATTATTATTATTATTATTATTATTATTACTATTACTATTTCGTCACACATCAAGCAATTCTTCCAACCAACTGATAGTTGAGTCACTTACTTGGTTGGCTAGGCCGAAGCTATTACGACATCTTGATGCTAGTTTATCGTTGCTCTCTACAATTCTAAATAAGAATTCTACCTTGGAATTGGGTCATCTAATTTTGCATAACATAATTTAAACTAGCTCAACCAAAATTTTCATAAAATAATTTAAACTCATGATGATTTAAGTTAGCTAAACCTAAATTTGTATAAAATAATTTAGAGTGGTAAGCCTAATTTTGCATAAAATAATGTAGACTTAACTCCAAATTATTTTAACTAGCTAAACCTAATTTTTGCATGATAAACTTTACTCCAAACATTTTAAACTAGCTAAAAATAGTCATACTAACCTTAAAATTTACTCCAAACATTTTAAACTAGCTAAAAGTAGTCATACTAACCTTAAAAGCATCCCAAGAGTTGAAACTAGTACGAAAGGGTTGGAGCGTATCAAACCCAAGCTAAATCAACCGAAATATTGGTCTGGAGTTCACAACTAAACTCATATTTGAACTCATATTACTTAAAACATAGTTCACATTTGTACTCCACCCAATTAAAAATTATTGAATACCCCAAATTCATGAAAATAAGAATTAGAAGTTATAAAGAACAACTTATGTTTTTAATGACATCATATAAAACCTTCAAAAACTTTACACAACGTTTTTTTTCAATCATCAATGGTTGGTAGCCATATTCTTTTCGTTTCCATGATCCCCTTCTTTAAAGTACTCAACATAATCTAATTCTTCCTCCAATACTTAGAAGATTTTTCTCAACTTTTAAGGCATGATCAAACATTAAATAGATGGAATTTCATTTAGTTGCCACATCCAAATAAACAAGTACCTTACCTTCAATTTTTTCGGGTTAAACACAATCTTAATTTTTGTCAATCTCAAGGGATGATCCAACCTACCTCACTAACACTGGAAATGGAGTCATGCTTTTTTTTAAACCTTGTGAATAAACCTTGCATTCACATTCAAGTTAATTATTTGGAACAACACTAATATTTCTCTATCTAAGATAAGACAAGTGAATTCAAACTTTTAAGCTTTCTCATAAGATACGAGATAGCTGTATCATTAAAACTTGTATTATCAACTGTGATAGACCTCTCATTCCAATAAAAAAAAAAAAATCTCAATAATATACGTGCAAAGTTTGTAACTTAGATTTTTAAAATCAAACAGATCAAGTTTGAATCTTTGAGTGTTTACATACATGCACGTTTACATCTATTTAGTTTCAAACTTTTCAAGTTTCTTTAACTTTTAACTTTAGGTCAAATAAATACCTACATGTTTTTTTTTGTTTTGAAAAGTCTAATTGATTGTCAACCTTCTAATCTTATATATGATAGATTTCTAGAATTTAAATTTGATTTGATCTATCCTATCCTAAACTGAGAAGATTCATTTATTTTAAATTTATAAATTCAATAGCTTTTTTCTTTTGAAATAATATTTGAATTTATATTTCCTAAAACAAAACTAATAAAAACTAAAATCTAAAAAGGAAACCAATTTGAAATTTCCGAAGATTTAGCGAAGTTGGAATCCTATCCTTAAAGGATTAGGAAATTCAAAAACAAATCAAAACCCTTTTATCTTCCCAAGAGGATTGGGAAAAAGATAGTCACCTATAAAACCAAACCTCTCACCCTTCCACCATTCAACAATTCCAATTCCAATTCAGAAGTTGTTCAACAATGGCGGCTTCCACCAAATCTCCTTCCTCTATTGTTCTTCTTGTTCTTCTTCTTCTTCTTTCAGTTCTTGGCTGTCCTTCATCCAAAGCCCATCTACTCAAAACTTGTATGTTCGACGCTATTTACCAACTCGGCGATTCAATTTCCGACACCGGAAATCTCATTCGTCAAAACCCCAACACCCCATTTTCTCATCTTCCTTACGGTGAAACGTTCTTCAACAAATCCACTGGTCGCTGCTCCAATGGTCTTCTTATGATCGATTACTTTGGTATCCCTTCCTTTTAACCTTTTATTTTACTAATATTCCCAAACCCCCCAAATTGGTGTCTAATGTTATGCCATATTCCCCTTTCAATTTGCAGCTTTGGATGCTGGACTTCCCTTGGTGAACCCTTATTTGAACAAAGATGCATTGACAAGGCATGGTGTGAATTTCGCAGTGGCTGGTTCTACGGCTTTGTCTTCTCAACTTCTTTCTCAAAACCAAATCTTGTCTCCGGTCACCAACTCTTCTCTCAACCAACAACTTTATTGGATGTTC
>NW_019268528.1:2033141-2062936 GCF_002738365.1 Cucurbita moschata
CTACGATCAAAGAGGTTTCTAATTTCTTTCCAATTAATTATATTTTCTTTTATATATCTTCATTTTAATTTGTATTATGCTCCTATCTTATAGATTGCAATGAGAAATTAAGGAATGCTTTGTTCTTCGTGGGCGAGATCGGTGGGAACGATTATAACTATGCGTTGTTCCAAGGAAAAACTATTCCAGAGGTGAAAGATATGGTGCCCCAAGTTGTTCAAACCATAAAAAGCGCCGTTGAGGTAATTTTTGGTATATATTTAACTTCTTCAATTAGGGTTTTTTTTTTACTTATCTCTGACGTTTTTTGTGTGCAGAAAGTGATAAGCTACGGAGCTACTCGAGTTGTTGTTCCTGGAAACTTTCCAATCGGATGTTTACCCATCTACCTAACTGGATTCCAAACTAATGATACAACCGCTTACGATGAACTTCATTGTTTGAAAGATTTGAATGGTCTGGCTACTTATCACAATGATCAAATCAAGCAAGCTATTGAAGTGCTCAAGAGAGAGAATCCACACACTATAATCGTATATGGTGACTATTATAATGCAATGTTGTGGATCCTTCGTCGTGCTTTTATACTCGGTACGTTTTTCTACACTCCTTCAAAATAATATTAGATCTTAATTAAAAAGAATAGATATCTTAATTATTCACGTTTGTGGTATTTAGGGTTTGANTTCTTTGCAAAAATCATGCTGCGGGATTGGAGGAGACTACAACTTCAGCCTCGTGAAGATGTGCGGAGTTGGTGGAGTATCAGTTTGTTCAAATCCAGATGAACGTGTTAGTTGGGATGGAATCCATTTAACTCAAAAGGCTTACAAATTCATGGCATATTGGCTCATTCACGACATCTTTCCACAACTTCATTGCATAGTTTGAATTTTATTTTAGTTGTTTCTTTTTAGGTTTTAGCTTTCGTATTTTGTTTTTGTTTTTGTTTTTTTTTTTGGGTGTAATATTTTATAAAGTTCATTAATAGAATATTCGTTTTCAGTTTTTTTGTAAAACGTATTAATATATTTGGTTGATATTTTCATTATATTATTCCGAAAACTAAGAAATATAATGATAATATCATCATGAACATCTTTCGTTACTCTCACAATGTATGTTCTTATAGTAGCAGCTGTGGTTTAAGTACTAAATTGGGTTAAGATATATTGTAACAACCCTAATTTACTACTGAAATAGAGTTGTTACCATATGTTTGATGAAAATGTTTGCTTAAGCCATCACACCTAAATGGTGTGTGAAAATTTTCTATTTGTAATTAAATAAATTATGAGGATATGGAAACAGTAATAAATGAAAACAACAATAGATAGCTATGGTAATAAAGCAAATATCTAGATATCTTCCTATAATATAATATCAAATATGATATATGTATATGTTAAACTATAATTTAGTATTAAATAACCTTAACACCACCCCGCAAGCTAAGTGTCGGATTTGAATGAACATGAAACTTGAATCTGAAAATTTTAAAGAGAGGTTGAGAAACACTTTTCGTGAACATGTCAACAACCTGGTTCGAAAATTGTAAAGGGATTGTCGCTCAGCGGCGATGCTGCCTTGGCTTCAGCGAGAATATATTTAACCCATGAAAAGGGATCGTCGCTCGGCGACGATGCTACCTTGACTCCGGTGATAATATTTCTAACCCAAGAAGTAGAAGGGGGAAACCTAGAGCAAGGGACAAAGACAATGTTGAAGCCGGAAGAGTTGCCACAGTGGGTGAAGAAGCCAATTTTGGCGAGAAGGGAGGTGGCAACTTGGTTGTCGAAGAGGCCAGTGCACCACTCAGATTTAAAAGGTAAATCTTTGTAGAAGGTCAATAGCCTTCTCGAGATTCTGTATATTTTCGATGAGAATGCTAATGAGGATCATGAAGTTAGGGTTTTTATGAACGTTGAAGAAAAAATTGGGAAGAAAATGAAAGAGCCTATATTGGTTAAGGGAAAACTGGTTGGGTTGGAAAAGGTGAGGTTGTATGTACAGAGTATGGCGAATGGTGATTTGCAGGTCAAAAGGGTTGAGCCGAAGAGTAATCAATCGAGCTCGCTTGCGGTAGCCATGGCGACTACCCCTGCGGCGTCAAAGCCAGCAGTGGTGGTGGAGAAAAACAGTAGAAAATTCAAAAGTCATTGAAAAGAAAGAATCGGGGTTGTTAAACCGAAAAGGGCTCTGATACCATGAAAATGTTTGCTTAAGTCACCACACCTAAATGGTGGGTGAAAGTTCTCTATTTATAATCAAATAAATTATAAGGATATGGAAACGGTAATAAATGGAAACAACAATATATGGAAAGATAGCTATGGTAATAAAACAAATATATAGATATTATCCTATAATAAAATATCAAATATGATATATATGGATTTAGTATTAAATATCCTTAACACTTGAACTAATTTTTTTATACAAAAACATTCGTTTAAAATAATTTTATAAGACGATGTCATGAACTTATAGGTTTGCATAAGAATCTTAAGAACAAACAACGAGATATATTCAAGGCAAAATAAAATAAAACGAAAGAAAAAAATTAAAATGATGCCTTAGACTAACCTAACCTCTACAAAATAAAATGCAAGTACTCTACCGCAGATTCCGTGGTTTTTAGTGCAACGCCACAGTCAATCGTACAGAGGTGTACAAGGGTTTCTTGCCTTTTTGCCTTTTCTAGAAATGCTCTTAAGTGACCCCATTAAGCAAGTGACCCAACTATTGAGGTTACATATTCAACATGAATGAGACCTATCATTTAAAATAGTATTCTTTTAGGTGGTCTCCAATTCGGGCAAGTTGGATGTGTAGTATTTCTCTACACACGACCCATGCTCAATGGGCTCTCACACCTCCTGGGCCTGCTTGTCGGGCTAGCTCCTCTAAATTATAGTCGAACATCCGTAATGGTTGGGACATGGAGTCTGCTGCCTATCTATGGCTTATTCAATTGTTGTAGATAGTAAAGCTATATATGAAAAGAGTAATATATAATAAATGACTATTTATACTAAAAAGCGGGTAGAAATATATGGTATATATATAGTAGGTGGTTATAACGGTTAAAACTATATAGAGTAAATTGAAGTCATATATAACACCAATACTTTACTCATTCTCTATATTCTATGTTGTTGTACATACCTGAAGTCATGAATACAAATCTTTTAGTCAATACTTCTCATTGCATTTTCTCTCTCCTATTTCTTTGTGTTCATCTTGATCAAGTGTATGCGTTGTTCTGCGATCCTAACAACTGGTACCAAAGCTAGGCGATATTTACTGCTATCTGTGAAGATGACAATTTCAAAGATTGGAATTGAGAAATTTGATGGATCCGATTTCAGCTTCTGGAAGATGTAGATTGAAGATTATCTATACCAGAAATATCTTCACGAACCCCTGTTAGGGTAGAAGCTGGATACCATGATGACGGAGCAGTGGAAGCCCAGGGATCGACAGGCCTTAGGGTTGTTTCGGTTGACGTTGTCCAGAAACGTGACGTTCAACATCATCAAGGAGGAGACAACATTTGATTGTCAAATATGTACGAAAAATCATCGGCTATAATACAAGATGTATTTTATGCGAAGATTGTTCAATCTACAAATGTCTATAGGTGAATATGTTGCAGATCATATAAATGAATTTAATATGATTGCCAGTCAATTGAGTTCGGTGAATATTAATTTCGAAGATGAAATTAAAGCATTGATTTTGATGTCATCTTTATCCGTGTCGTGGGATACTGTTGTTGCGGTCAACAGTTCCCGAGGATCTAAGAAACTAAAGCTCAATGAAATCCGAACGAAAGTATTCGTAAACGAGAAACTAGAGATTCATCTGGTAGTGCTCTCAGCATTGACCAAAGGGTAAGAAGTAAATTGAAGGGCTCGAAAAAATGTCGATCAAAATCAAAGAACCGTGAAAATTTTTCAAACAGACCAAACGTAACGTGTTGGAGTTATGGAGAAAAAAGGCACTTTCGAACTGATTGTACAAAATTGAAGAAGAAGCAAAATCACAAATTTGAAGATGACAATGATTCTATATATTCGACAGAAGACATTAGGGATGCTCTAATCATCAGTGTGGACATCCAATAAATAGTTCTGAATTTTAAGTCATAAAGAGTTGTTCTGAATTTTAAGTCTGAAAGTTTGGAGAAAGCGTATCTTGCCAACAACAAAGTCTTGAAGATTGATGGAAAGAGGGATGTCTGCATAAAAACTCGTACAGAAAATCAATGGATATTAAAGGATGTTAGATATATTCCTTTGTCTCGAGAAGAACCTAGTCTCTATTGGTCAATTGGATAACACAGATTATGTAACAGAGTTTGGAAAGAGTTCATGGAAGATTGTGAAAGTTGTTATGGTGGTAGCACGTGTCACAAAATCTGGAACCTTATAGACCACTGCAGGGTGTACGAACATGGCTGCTGTTGGTTGCTGTGAGTGCTTTAAAGTCAAGTCTATGGCACAATTTACTTGGACAAATGAATATGGCTCCTTGCATGTCTCTCTCCTATTTCTTTGTGTTCATCTTGATCGAATATGTGCGTTGTTGTGCAATCCTAACAGAAAGTGCAACGACTGTCATGCACCATGTCAAGCATGATGGTCATTTTAGTCTCATAGTGTACGTGCTTATCATAAAAGAGAAGTATCCCAATGTACGTGAATATACAATTATGCATGAGGTCCTCATACTTTCTATCATAAATAAATCATGCAGAACAACTTGTATCATTCTTCACATATGATAGCATAATTTTCACATCATAGCTTAGGGGTTGTGCATTGTGAAATTCCTCATTTCGATACACATCATAAACATTAAAGAAATTTTCAATAATAGTATTATAAGTTGTTTTGTCGTATCAAATGATGCTCATTCATGATGACATGTCTACGTTATATGATGATGCTATATGATATTGTATCATGTTATACGATGATGTTACATGATGACGTTATATGATGATAATATGATGATGATGATGCAAGCTCGACTATGATGGGTCGAGGGGGGTGCGAACGCCTGGGGATCCAGACTCGCACATGTGGGTTGTGTGTAGAGAGTACTACACATCCAATTTTGTGCGAACTGGAGGCCACTCTTATGATAGTATTAACGATAGGTCCCTAGATCATGGGTTGCATGTGTTTGCATTCCGTGACCCTAATAGTGGGTCACTCACTGATTATTTCTTAAAATACTCCGACTGTGTGCTACTTCTATTTCAAGTAAATGCAAGACACCCATGACGACACTAAAAGTAGAGACCAAACCATGACACGTGCATAGGATAATTGTATTTCAATTTTAGACTTAGGTTAGAGTAGGATGTTTTTACTTTTAATGTTTTATTTAGTATTTTCTTATGTCATTTTAAAGATTTTTTTGAACATGTAAGTCCATGACAGTATTTTGTTATTAAGTTTTAAATATTTTATTTCGCACAAAAACATAGGTTATGATGATGATAATGACTCTAGGTTAATAGAAATCTAGGGTCGTTATAGTTATTCATAAATTTTTTTTGTGAAGAATGAAAAACAGAAATAGAATTGGAATTGAAAGTGTCTATTCTCATTGATATTCAAAACATTTTAATGGGACCCAAGTTAGTAACTAATACCTACCGACCAAAAAAATATAAACTAATTAAATATTAAAAATAAAATAAAATATACTATAAATCAAATCATAAAAAAAAAATATTAAGATATAATATCTAAGATATATTCCATAAATAATATATCTCAACAATTTTCATTTATTTGAATTTAATCCCACCCAAATAACAGTACTTTCTTACAATTGTATCGTTATTGAATTTTTTTTTAGAGTTATAAAGTTATAAGATTTTTTGGATTTTTAAGATCTAAGAATTTTTTTTAACACCCTTACAATATCATCATTCTATGATAGATTATATTTCCTAAAGGTAAGCTACTAAAACTAAAATCATCAAAGATAAAAACAGAGTTGTTTCGAAATCAAATTAGAAGTTCCAAAGATTTAGGAAATTTGAAAACAAATCAAAACGCTTTTATTTTCTCTAAAGGATTGGGAAATGATAGTAAGCTATAAAACCAAACCTCTCACCCTTTCACCATTCAACAATTCCAATTCCAATTCCAATTCCAATTCCAATTCAGAAGTTGTTCAACAATTCCAATTCCAATTCCATCAGAAGTTCTTCCACAATGGCGCCTTCAACCAAATCTCCTTCCCCTATTGTTCTTGCTGTTCTTATTGTTCTTCTTTCAGTTCTTGTCTGTCCTTCATCCACAGCCCATCTACTCAAAACCTGCATGTTCGACACTATCTACCAACTGGGTGACTCGATTTCGGACACTGGAAACCTCATTCTTCAGAACCCCAACACCCCATTCTCTCATCTTCCTTACGGCCAATCATTCTTCAACAAATCCACTGGTCGCTGCTCCAATGGTCTTCTTATGATCGATTACTTTGGTATCCCTTCCTTTTAACCTTATATTCTACTAATATTCTCAAGCCCCCCAAATTGGTGCCTAATGTTATGCCATATTCCCCTTTCAATTTGCAGCTTTGGATGCTGGACTTCCGTTGGTGAACCCTTATTTGAACAAAGATGCATCGACAAGGCATGGTGTGAATTTCGCAGTGGCTGGTTCTACGGCTTTGTCTTCTCACCTTCTTTCTCAAAAACAAATCTTATCTCCGGTCACTAACACTTCTCTCGACCAACAACTTGATTGGATGTTCTCTCATTTCAACTCCATTTGCTACAATCAAAGAGGTTTCTAATTTCTCTCCAATTAATTATGTTTCGTTTTATATATGTTGATTTTAATTTGTATTATGCTCCTATCTTATAGATTGCAATGAGAAATTAAGGAATGCTTTGTTCTTGGTGGGTGAGATTGGTGGGAATGATTATAATTACGCTTTGTTCCAAGGCAAAACTATTCAAGAGGTGAAAGATATGGTACCCCAAGTTGTTCAAACCATAAAGAATGCCGTTGAGGTAATTTTGTGTGTATATTTTATTTGAATTAGGGTTTTTTACTTACCTCTATCGTTTTTTTTTTTTTTTTTTTTTTTTTTGTGCAGAAAGTGATAAGCTACGGAGCTACTCGAGTTGTTGTTCCTGGAAACTTTCCAATTGGATGTTTACCCATCTATCTCACCGGATTCCAAACCAATGATACAACGGCCTACGATGAACTTCATTGTTTGAAAGATTTGAATGATCTAGCTACTTATCACAATGATCAAATCAAGCAAGCTATTCAAGTACTCAAGAGAGAGAATCCACACAGTGTAATCATATATGGTGACTATTATAATGCATTGTTGTGGATCCTTCGTCGTGCTTTTATACTCGGTACGTTTTTCTACACTCCTTCAAAATAATATTAGATCTTAATTAAAAAGAATAGATATCTTAATTATTCACGTTTGTGGTATTTAGGGTTTGATGAAGCTTCTTTGCAAAAATCATGCTGCGGGATTGGAGGAGACTACAACTTCAGCCTCGTGAAGATGTGCGGAGTTGGTGGAGTATCAGTTTGTTCAAATCCAGATGAACGTGTTAGTTGGGATGGAATCCATTTGACTCAAAAGGCTTACAAATTCATGGCATATTGGCTCATTCACGACATCTTTCCACAACTCCATTGCATTGTTTGAATTTTGTTTACTTGTTTCTTTTTAGTTTTTTGGTTTTGGTTTTGTTTTATTATTTTTGTTTTTGGTGTAATATTTTATAAAGTTCATTAATAGAATTTTAGTTATTGGCTTTTGTTTTATTGTTTTTATTTTTATTTTTTTTCTTTTTGTAATATTTTATAAATTTCATTAATAGAATATTCGTATTTCTTCTAAATTTCTTTTGAAACATATTTGAAACCTAGCTAATATTTGGTTGATATTTTCATTATGTTATTCTAAAAATTAAGAAATATAATGAAATTGTTACCATGAACATGTTTCATTACTCTCACATTATATGTTTTCAGCTGATGTGGTTTGAGTATTAAATTGAGTTCAAGACCCATTGTAACAACCCTAATTTATTGCTTGCTGAATTAGGGCTATCACCCTAGGCATGACATAATTTTTTTTATGTGGAAGCATTCATTTAAAATAATTTTATAAGACGATGTCATGGACTTATATGTTTGCATAAGTATTTTAAGATAAAACAACGAGAAATATTCCATGCAAAATGTAACGACCTAAAATTTTCTACTTAATTTAAGGTCGCTACTGTATCCATATCATAAACATTAGATACGGAAACTTCATTTAAATTTCATAAAACATAACCTGAAAATAATACGATTTTGTAAAATATAACACTTTAACTTAAAATATTGTCATGGACTTGTGTGTTTGAAAACACTTTTAAAAATGACATAATAAACGGTTAAATAAAATAAATAAACGTTTGAATCAAAAACATCATATTCTAGCTTTAATCTAAGAAAATAATACGACTACACTATGCATGTGTTATGGTCTCGAGTTGCGATGTCGTTGTTAGCCGTACATGAGTGTCTTGCCTTAACCTAAAATAGAGGTAGCACGTGGTTCAAGTATTTTAAAAAATACATAGTAAGTGACCCCACTATTGGGGGTTAAATGCAAGAACATGCAATATGCTATGACGGGACCTATCAGTCTATTTTTTTCCTACAACACTATTCTAATGGGAAGCTTGAATGTGTACCATATACTCACACACAACCCATATGTGCGAGTATGAGCTCACCAGACAGTTCGCACACCGCTGGGCCCCTTTTCTTGTCAGGCGAGCCTTCTCTGGTAGCTCAACTTTTGTCGGACACTCATTAGAATTAGTAACTGTCATGGCAGCATTATGTAAAACATAACGATACTTCGCCTGCCTAATGGATGTACGTGTCCGTACCCTCGTGATGGAATAAGGGTATCCCCCAATGCATGAGCACACATAATGCATGAGCTCCCAACATTTTTCCATTTTCATTATCATTTAATACAACCTGCTAGCATTCTGTACATATCATATCGATCATCATTCATATCATATTGTTTCTCATTCTTCAGTTCTTGTATCATACATAATTTTAACGAGGTTATATTTCATGTCATTTATCGTGATTTCATGTCATTCATATCATGCTGTATATACACAATTTATGAGACATATCATAACGTTCTATGCTTTTTAACATAACATTTCATTATATACATATTATACCATAACATATTGCATCACAATGTATCATATCATAAACATGTCAATTTATCACATATCTCGTACCATAACATATTTTATATCATATGACAGCATATATATATATATTCGTCATTCACATGTCGTATCATAAACATATCATATCGTAACCGTATTCTTTTATCAATCTCTCATATCCATAGCACTTCAGTATGTAACCTAACCTTGACGTTTCATGAACATATCTTACTCCTATCGTTACATTTCGTTTTGTGCATCCTTCTCGTGTCCTATCTCAAACATATCATTGAACACATCGTACCGTAATTATTATCATACAATCCACATATCATAACATATACATAACATATCATAAGCATATTAATCCACAAACAATTCACATATATCAATATATATGACACATACATAACTACGTGGCACTTGTCAACATTAAATATAACCATGTCGATAGAAGACCACTTACCTGATTAGCTTAGGCTGGTGTCACTAGTATATCCTTGATGAAAGTTAGATTTTGTCCCTTGAAATCCAAGTCAACCTATGTGAGCCCATGACAAGTTTAAGTTTGAACTCTATAAAATTATTTCTCTAATTTAGATCGGTCCATTGTTAAAAGTCGTGAAATGTTGTGTATATATATATATATATATAATGCTATTTTCACTTAATCTCTTATTTTCTAGTCTTCCGGTTGTAATTTAACGGAGTTTTTTGCCTTCTAATATTTACAGTTTTATTTTTAAATTTTGGTCACCAAATCTTTCCCCAATTTTCCATCTTCATCTCTGTAATTATTTTCATTTTGTAAACAGATTTTCTGGAGATATTACTCTTCCTCTATATTTATTTTCTAAACAGATATTATTGGACAATTTTGTTAACCTATTATTATTGGCTAATTTTGTTAACCTATTCTTACTTCCAAAATTTTCCATTTTTTTTTTCTTTCCATATGTATTTCCTTATTTTCTTACTTCCCAGCATTACTGTATTTCTTCTTTTATTTTATATTATTTTTAATTAATTGTTTGTCTACCACCTTATAAATTGCCGACTAAAATTTTATTGATTCTAACCTTATTTTTCTATCACTAAATTCTAACAAAAATCTAATTAATTGAATAGGAGGGAATGAGATTTGATTCTTAGTGATCTTGTAAAATATTGGATAAAGGGAAGAAGATCGGATTAACTTAATTATTTATAACGATAAATATAAAGAAAATCTCTCTCCAAATTAAATCTGCATCATATCTCACATTCTTCTGTTTTTTTTGGACGAACTGTAATATTGTGCATCATCATTTTACTTTTTTTTTCAAATTGACATTCTTCTCTTTATTGTACAAAATGTGATATTGTGTGGGGGTTGGGGAGAGAGGATGAGGATGAGATGAGAGGTGGTTAAGTTTTATTTATTTTATTTTTATTTTTAAGTAATCTTTTTAGTTATTTATTTATTAATTATTATGATTATTATTATTATTATTTTGACCCTTTTTTTTTATAATTATTTTTATTTGTTTTTTTTTTCTATTACACAAAATAAAATAAAACTAGAGAAAAAAAATTAAAATGATGCCCTAGACTCACCTAACATCTATAAAATAAAATGCAACTACTCGAACACATACAACATAAATAAGACGTAAATAGTATTTTCTTAGGTGGTCTTCAATCCGGACAAGTTAGATGTGTAGTATTTCTCTACACACGGCCCATGCATGCGAACATGGAACTACCAGGCGGGCTCGCACACCCCTTGAATCTTTTGGTCGGGCTAGCTCCTTTAGACTATAGCCGGACATCAGAAAGTGTTGGGATATGGAGCCTGATGTCTATTTACGGTTTATTCAATCTTTACTTAGAGTAAAACTATATATGAAAAATAGTTATATATAGTAAACGATTAGTTAGAGTAAAGCGCTGTTATATATATAGGTAGTTATATATGTTCAAGCTATATATATAGTAAACATAGCATTCTCATCCTTACATTTTATGTAAGACTGTTTTGGAGAGGTACTTAAGTCATCCATACAAATCCTGTATTCAATCTTTCTTCTTACATTTTCTCTCTCCTAATTCTTTGTGTTTATCTTGATCAAGTATGTGCGTTGTTGCGATCCTAATAGAAAGTACAGCAACGTCGTGCAGCATGCCAAGCATGACAGTCATTTCACTCTCATAGTGTACGCAATCCATCATAAATGAGAAGTATCCCGATGTATGTGAATATACAATTATGCATGAGATCCCCATACATTCTATCATAAATAAATCATATAGAACAACCCCTACCATTCGTCACATATTACACTCGGTAATATGCATACATAAGCTTTCATAAATCATTTCGTTCATAACATAACTTTCACATCATAGCTTAGGGGTTGTGCATTGTAAAATTTCTCATTTTAATACATATCATAGCATGTTATAACGTGTCAATGCCAAACATATTCATATCATAGTATATCATGGCATTTCATATCACAACATGATTCATCGTAATATGAATTGACATTTCGTTTATAACACGATGTTATTTGGCATATCTTGGCCTATCATAAATCATATTATAAAGAAACACATATGATAAGACATATCACATATATGACACATGCAGGGCCACTGGGCATGTATCATCATACATCAAACAATTCTTCTAACCAATCGATAGTTGAACCACTTATTTGGTTGGCGTAGGTTAAAACTGCTATGACCCCTTGATAATAACTTAGTGCTACTCTCTAAAATTCTAAATTAGAATTTTATCGTGAAACTGGCACACCTAATTTTGCATAAAATAACTTAAACTTATTTCTAATAATTTAAACTAGCTAAATCTAATGGTACATACAATAATTTAAACGGACTCCTAATAATTTAAACTAGCTAAAACTAAATTTGCATACAATAATTTAAACTTGACTCCAAATAATTTAAAGTAACTAAACATAATTTTGCATAAAATAATCCAAACTTGACTCCAAATAACTTAAACTAGCTAAACCTAATTTTACATAAAATAATATGTAAACTTCTGCAAAAATTTTAAACTAATTAGCTAAAATGTTGTCATACTAACCTTAAAAGTTTCCGAAGAGTTGAAACTAGTAGAAAATAGTTCGAGCGTATCAGACCTAATCCGAATTAGTCAAAATGTCGGTCTGGAGTTCACATTTGAATTCATATGTGACTTAATACATAGTAAACATTTGAACTCCTTTCAATTAAAAATTATTGAATGCCCCAAAATTCATGAAAATAAGAATTAGAAGTTATAAAGAACAACTTATGTTTTTAATGACATCATATAAAACCTTCAAAAACTTTACACAACGTTTTTTTTCAATCATCAATGGTTGGTAGCCATATTCTTTTCGTTTCCATGATCCCCTTCTTTAAAGTACTCAACATAATCTAATTCTTCCTCCAATACTTAGAAGATTTTTCTCAACTTTTAAGGCATGATCAAACATTAAATAGATGGAATTTCATTTAGTTGCCACATCCAAATAAACAAGTACCTTACCTTCAATTTTTTCGGGTTAAACACAATCTTAATTTTTGTCAATCTCAAGGGATGATCCAACCTACCTCACTAACACTGGAAATGGAGTCATGCTTTTTTTTAAACCTTGTGAATAAACCTTGCATTCACATTCAAGTTAATTATTTGGAACAACACTAATATTTCTCTATCTAAGATAAGACAAGTGAATTCAAACTTTTAAGCTTTCTCATAAGATACGAGATAGCTGTATCATTAAAACTTGTATTATCAACTGTGATAGACCTCTCATTCCAATAAAAAAAAAAAAATCTCAATAATATACGTGCAAAGTTTGTAACTTAGATTTTTAAAATCAAACAGATCAAGTTTGAATCTTTGAGTGTTTACATACATGCACGTTTACATCTATTTAGTTTCAAACTTTTCAAGTTTCTTTAACTTTTAACTTTAGGTCAAATAAATACCTACATGTTTTTTTTTGTTTTGAAAAGTCTAATTGATTGTCAACCTTCTAATCTTATATATGATAGATTTCTAGAATTTAAATTTGATTTGATCTATCCTATCCTAAACTGAGAAGATTCATTTATTTTAAATTTATAAATTCAATAGCTTTTTTCTTTTGAAATAATATTTGAATTTATATTTCCTAAAACAAAACTAATAAAAACTAAAATCTAAAAAGGAAACCAATTTGAAATTTCCGAAGATTTAGCGAAGTTGGAATCCTATCCTTAAAGGATTAGGAAATTCAAAAACAAATCAAAACCCTTTTATCTTCCCAAGAGGATTGGGAAAAAGATAGTCACCTATAAAACCAAACCTCTCACCCTTCCACCATTCAACAATTCCAATTCCAATTCAGAAGTTGTTCAACAATGGCGGCTTCCACCAAATCTCCTTCCTCTATTGTTCTTCTTGTTCTTCTTCTTCTTCTTTCAGTTCTTGGCTGTCCTTCATCCAAAGCCCATCTACTCAAAACTTGTATGTTCGACGCTATTTACCAACTCGGCGATTCAATTTCCGACACCGGAAATCTCATTCGTCAAAACCCCAACACCCCATTTTCTCATCTTCCTTACGGTGAAACGTTCTTCAACAAATCCACTGGTCGCTGCTCCAATGGTCTTCTTATGATCGATTACTTTGGTATCCCTTCCTTTTAACCTTTTATTTTACTAATATTCCCAAACCCCCCAAATTGGTGTCTAATGTTATGCCATATTCCCCTTTCAATTTGCAGCTTTGGATGCTGGACTTCCCTTGGTGAACCCTTATTTGAACAAAGATGCATTGACAAGGCATGGTGTGAATTTCGCAGTGGCTGGTTCTACGGCTTTGTCTTCTCAACTTCTTTCTCAAAACCAAATCTTGTCTCCGGTCACCAACTCTTCTCTCAACCAACAACTTTATTGGATGTTCTCTCATTTCAACTCCATTTGCTACGATCAAAGAGGTTTCTAATTTCTTTCCAATTAATTATATTTTCTTTTATATATCTTCATTTTAATTTGTATTATGCTCCTATCTTATAGATTGCAATGAGAAATTAAGGAATGCTTTGTTCTTCGTGGGCGAGATCGGTGGGAACGATTATAACTATGCGTTGTTCCAAGGAAAAACTATTCCAGAGGTGAAAGATATGGTGCCCCAAGTTGTTCAAACCATAAAAAGCGCCGTTGAGGTAATTTTTGGTATATATTTAACTTCTTCAATTAGGGTTTTTTTTTTACTTATCTCTGACGTTTTTTGTGTGCAGAAAGTGATAAGCTACGGAGCTACTCGAGTTGTTGTTCCTGGAAACTTTCCAATCGGATGTTTACCCATCTACCTAACTGGATTCCAAACTAATGATACAACTGCTTACGATGAACTTCATTGTTTGAAAGATTTGAATGGTCTGGCTACTTATCACAATGATCAAATCAAGCAAGCTATTGAAGTGCTCAAGAGAGAGAATCCACACACCATAATCGTATATGGTGACTACTATAATGCATTGTTGTGGATCCTTCGTCGTGCTTTTACACTCGGTATGGTTTTCTTAATTATTATTAGCTTAATACAAAGGAATTGATATCTTAATCATTGACGTTTGTTGTATTTAGGGTTTGATGAAACTTCTTTGCAAAAATCATGTTGCGGGATTGGAGGAGACTACAACTTCAGCCTCATGAAGATGTGCGGAGTTGGAGTATCAGTTTGTTCAAATCCAGATGAACGCGTTAGTTGGGATGGAATCCATTTAACTCAAAAGGCTTACAAATTCATGGCATATTGGCTCATTCACGACATCTTTCCACAACTTCATTGCATTGTTTGAATTTTGTTCTAGTTGTTTATTTTTAGTTTTTTGCTTTAGTTTTTTTTTTTTTTTTTTTAATTATTATTATTATTATTTGCGGGTGTGATATTTTATAAAGTTCATTAATAGAATATTGGTATTATTATTATTATTATTATTTTTTGAAACATATGAATATATTTGGTTGATATTTTTTTCAGAAGCTCCCATGTCATGTTAAGAATGAAAAACAAAAGTGGAATTGAAAGTACAAGAGATTGAAAATCTGGAAAACATAGGTGGGATCTAAAGTCCGATTTTCATTAATGTTCACAGTATTTAAATATAATACAAAGTACAAACTAATTCTGAAATGACCAAGTTTTTCACACTTGTAATGAACTTTAAATGGCTTCTTTGACGACTCCTCACTTCTGAATTGATTCTCATTGCTTGATGAAGGCTATGAATGAAAATTCTGTTTCTTTGATCTTTGACATATAACACATCTTCTAACGTTGGGAAAAGCTCGCTAGTCATTTGCTTAATCAAAACTTCTGGATTAGAAAGCAAATTCTCCAATTCAATAACTGTAGGCTGATTTGCCCACCCTTGTATTGAGGAAACAAAAGGCATAAAGTCTTTTCGTAATCCACGAATAAGATAACGCCGTAATCGAGCATCACTCACTGTCTCCTCAGCATCTAATTTTGAAATTTAAGAACACAAATTTTTCACTTTCAGGAAATATTCTTCAACAGAAAAATTACCTTGAGTTACACATCTAGTTCATTCTCTAGAAATTGCAATCGAGCTCTATTTTTCTAAGTAAACAGCTTTTTAAGTGTTTCCCAAACTTGCTTTGGTGACTTTAAATCACGAACATGATCAATATATTCCTTGCTAATCAAAGTTCGCAAGGTAAATAAAGCTTTTTCACATTTGATCTTCCATTTTCGGCGTAATTCAGCATTCTGTAGAATTTATGTGTCATCACCTTCAATTAAATCCCACCAATCTGGCTGTAGATAAGCTTCCATACATAATTTCCAATCATTATAATTATTGCCAACAAACTTTTCCATAGCTATACCCATAGAAGCACTTCCACTATTATCTAGTTGAGTAATAATATCAAACCCTTGATCCACCTTATGTCTAATACCAACTGACACAATATCTACCACTCAAAAGGTGTAAATAGATCTGAAAATATTATTACTCATCAGAGGTAAGAATGAGAAATAGAATTGGGAACTCAAGAAAACAAAACAGAGTTAAAAATGAAAATAGAATTATGATCGAAGGTTCAATCTTCATTTATATTCACAACGTTTAAATAGGATTTAAGCTAAGAACTAATACTATCACTAATGAAAATATAAACTAACTAAATCTTATAATAAAATAAAATATACTACTCATCAAATCACAAAGGAAAATATTAACTGATTAAGAAGATATATTTCATAACTAATATATTATCCAAATATTAATCGATTACTAATATGTTGACTAATTCAAACCAATAATAAGTTGCACTAAATTATAGACACATCAAAATAGAAAATATTTTATTAATAAATTGCATAAGGTTTGTATTTAAATTTGTAAGGGATTCCAATATTTTCTCTTCTCAAATTATTCAGGCTCATAGTTTACGTAAATTTTCATAACAATCCAATGCCCTTTTGTTTCCCTACATTTTTAGAAAAAAAAAATCATCACGAATCCACCACCCAAAACACCATAAAAATGTGATTGAAGTAGCATCACAATTAGCTTTGAAACCAAATTGAAAATCGAGCCTCAAATTTGGCATCGAACATTTGACCAACCCTAGCAGTCAACCTCGCTCACCTGCAAAGCTTATGAGCATTGACCCAACTCATTTATAGTGTTGTAAGTTTTTATGAAGATGTATTGTCTTAACTCTCATTCATTTTGGTTCATAAGTCATGAAATTCATAACCTTTTTTTTGTTTATATTCTCATATATTTGGTTGATATATGAGAATTAATATTGCTATGCCTATAGAAATGCTTGTCCAAGTTGTATTTGTCTAGTGGCATTTGGGTTAGATGCGAAGTCATAGTCATTTTGTATTTGTCTAGAGACAATTGGGAGGAACTTTGTTGAGAGATTTTGAGTGTGAAAGTGTGAGAGATACACTCGTAAACACTTTGGTTATAGTGATTGGCTATCACCCATAGATGTAGGGGGATTTCTTCTCTCTGAACCACCTAAATCTTTGTGGCCTTTGTTTAATTTTTGTTTGTTGGTACGTGAGTGCGATCCATCTTGCTTCTGCTTCCAAATAACAATTGGGTATCATAACATTTTAGTTGTGGCATTAGGGTACAACCTTTGGTAGCCAGATTCAACAAGTGGTATCAGAGCATTGAAGATTGTGGCATTACAACACAACAAGTGGTATCAAACCATTGAAGGTTGTGGCGTTACAACACAAGTGGTATCAAAATATTGAATATTGTGGCATTACGACACAACAAGTGGTATCAGAGCGCCAGGTTGTGACATTTGGGGTATTGTGAAAGACTTAACCTCATCGACCACTAGACGTGCTCACATTCATCATCAATTATTGAAAATAAGTCTCTCATTGCAAGTTTGCTCATATGTTCTTGAAAAACATATTTTCAAGAATTATAATTATCTCAATCCATTTGATTTTGTTGGCTCAATTTAATCTTGAGCTGGCACAACTTGGTATAAAAATCAGTTCTCTCCTAGGGAGATTTGCAATAAGAAATATATATGACAAGACCAGTTGGTTTTCAAGTAGTTGGGCAACCACATTTGATACGTAGATTTTGCAAGTGTAATTTTGTTGGGGATGTTATCATTAGCGTATAATTTCAAACCCTAAATTTTCATTGGAATGAAATTTGAAATTAATTCTAAACCCAACTTTTATTCATTAAATAGTAATGCGAAGTACATGAACTTTGAGTTTGAAATCCAACCCTAAAAGGCTGCATTAAACTAACAATATGGTCTTTATTTCCTCATAAATGGGTAGCTTAAAGTGCAATTTGCGACCTTCAAATTACACAACTCCCTTGAAATACTAATTAGACGACTTAGATAGAGATGCTATTCGGAATTCCTTTGGCAGTGAGTCCTTCCGTACTTGATGGAACAAGTAGGGTGTAGGGCATGTTAACAGGTCCAGATCGATTCTTCAACTTCCCATCTTGGTTCCTTTGCATAATTCTATTCTCAACTTCAAACAGCTCTTTCCCAAATTTCTCAAACGCTTCCAATGCAAATTTATCCGAAGTCCACTCGATGGAAGCTCTTTGCCCAAGATACACCTCATCAGAGGCATGCTTTGACAAGATTTCAATGACTGAGATACCAATAAGTGCTTGTAGTTCTGAGGTGATTGTTCTTAGGAAGGCCTTCTCAGGATTGGACTCAAGCTCCTTATACTCAGCGGTCCCAACTTCAGGCATGAACCTGCGGCTTGTAGTTGGCCTATTGAGAACATAGCCTCCATATGGGTATTGTCCGAAGTTCACCGCTGCATGGAGAGCTGAAGCGATCCATATGATGGTCGTGCATGACTCGATCAGCTCGGATAAAGTTTGCATTTTTGGCCACCATGGTTCGTGTTTCTTGTCAGCGTGGCCTTTCTCCCGCAGCTCAGTCCACCAAGATTGGAGTTCGAAGTCGTTTTGGATTGCCTTGTCGTCTTTGTAGTAAAGAGAACAATAATCTGTAACCCATGATTTGATGGCCGACCAAATCTCAAGCCCATCGACAGCAAATGGATAATCATTTATTAGTAGTCGAAGTCCATGCGGAGAATTTGAGTCCTCAACGGCTATTCCTCTGCACAAATCAAACTCAAAGGAAGTCAATACGAAATTCATGTCGAGATGATTTTGTTAATATATCATCACTAGTCCAATAAAGTCAAACCAAATTATCGTATGAGTCAATTGTCGGTGCATTTTAGAAAATTGATTTAGGTATTTTAGGAATAAATTGTTAGTGTCTGCTATAAATACTCTTCCACCCTATCAATGTTTTTCATCCCATGAAATACAAAGCTTAGAGAGAGAGAGTTTTGTAATCTCTTCTTGATTTGTGTTAATAAAGAGTGCGAGTATTTCTCCTAGCGAGTTGTGTTCAACCGATTTACCTCTTGATGAGATTATTAGGTAGTGCTTGGTCAGGGAAGGTCCACTCCTTGTAAATGTAAGATGACAATTCCATAGCATATTTGGATGGAAAATGAGTCGATTCAATCAGACCATTCGCATTAATCAAAACTTGTCTCGCCGATGCGTTAATAAACATGGTGTCTTTGTAATGAGGAACGAGTAGCTTATGAATTGGATGAATCACACTCAATTGTCGATGTGTTGCAATAATAAAAGGTTCGAGTACTGCATGAGTATGCAACCTGTAATTTCAGAAGAGTTGGTATCGTAAGCTCGTAATTGATACATTGGCATTGAAGAATTATTTAGAAAGATTCATACCAATGGCTGATGAGTTGATGATACCCAACATCATTTACACCTACATAAGCTTTAGCCAATAGCCAAATTGAGCCTTCGACGCCCTTTTCAGCTGGGAAGTATAGTTTACTAATGGCACCAAGTTCATCTCCTTGAGGGTGTGGCAAGCTCAACTCGATAACCAAAGGCTTCAAAGTCCCATCATCTTTCAAAAAGAGCAATGTTCTTGTGGCATATGTTTTTGTGGATGTTGCATTTATTCTTCTAAGATATGGCATCAACGCATCATGGTGGTCTAGTATGTAGAGTTTGTTTTGTTTGATTGCCTATCCAACATAACAACAAATCATTTTTGGTTATTTTCATCTAAACTATGAGAAGAAAAAAATCAAATTTGTTTTCGAAGTCATTTAAATCACCTCATCGACTGTGAGTCCGTTCAAATCATTCTTTATGTGTTCTTCAGTGATTGTACTTCTTTGATTCCCGTAAACTTTTGGGTCAAGCTTACTTATCGGTGGAAAAACCTGTGAATATAAAAATAAATTGAATTAACGAAGGGGAAGAAAAGAATAAGATTTGAAAAAATTGATATTGAGTCTGCATTAAGATTACTTCAAGACGACGAATCACTAGAGGATTGACTCCCGCTAGCATTTCTCTTGCAAATTCTTCATCAGTGCTCCATGCAGATTTGTTATCTGTTGCATATCATTACACGATCAACAAAATTGTATTAGTCATCGTTAAACTAAAAACCAGGACAATTTGGTCTAAAAACATGTTGTATGAAAAAGATATCCATGTTGTTACCTTTGACAACTTGGGGAGTGGGAAATTTGAGGAATTTTTCACCATCATTCCTGAGAAGAGCTTTGAACAAAGGTGGTGTGAGGTCCTCAGTGAGAGTCTTAAACGCATTAAATGGAACGGGAAAGCCTCCTTGAAAGAGATCATCAACTTCCTTAAAATTGTCAAACTCGGTCGGAGTTACATCAAATATGGATTGAAGCCCTGGTTTGATAGATATCGAAACTGCTTTCAAGGTATGCCCAAGGAAATCTGACATCTTCAAGTGCCCGAAATTCTCGTCTTTTGGTACGTAGATGTCTAAGCTCATCACTTGCGACAATCGACTCTCATAGTTATGGTCTGCAAATAAACAAATATGATTTCATGATTCAAATTATAAGTTCCTTGATTTTAAAAATGTCTAATAAGTCTTTGAACTTTTTACGGATAGGTCGTTAACTTATTTATTACTTTAACATGACGTTAGTTAAATACAAACGTGAAAGTATAATTTAACTTTAGAAACCAGTAAGTCTTACCTTTTCTTGCTCGTGGTCTTCCAGTTCTTCCTCTACGAGGGTAAGGATACTCTTGGCTACCACCAAGAATAGGACGATGGTCACCATCGTCAGGATCAGCAAGGTCGTTATAGACATCATAGTCATAGATTCTATCCCATTCCTTCCGCTCTCCCGTTCCATCTCCTCTCAAATTCCACAGCTCTTCCTCTCTATACTTACGAAGAGGAGCTGGTGTGTCGTTTGGAAGACATGTCTACATACGAATAATTCCATTAAAAACATAAAATCTCGACGAAAGTAAGACGAGAGAGAGAGAGAGAGAAAGACGAAAAACAAATAATTACATGATTAGCGAAGAAAATACGATCTTTCTTGTATCGCCCAGAAGGGTAAACCCATGAGTTGCAATCGAAATGGACCTTTCCATAGCCAGGAACATCCTGAAGAGTGAGTGACTTGAGGAAGAACTCACTTGTATGCCCATTTCTTATGTAGAAAGCTCCTGGAAATCCAAAGTCATCTTCCCAATTGAAGTTGATTTGAAACACAGATTCTCCGGTGAATAGCGGCGGGAGTGAAGTGAGCCACCTCTCCAAAAATGCCTTGCTCCCGACCTTCCCTCGTGAGTCATTTGCTGTGGATATCATTCATTACAAATTGGACACCAAATAGAGATAACAAAAGAGAGAGAATGGAGGAAGGGAAGGTTAGTACAAGTGTGAGTGGCGCTGATGAGCTGAAGAGAAACGCCGCCGCCCAACAGCTCCGTGAAGTTATCGAGAAGAGAGGAATGGAACTCAGTGAAATCCAACACATTGCTTCTCATAAGAATCAGTTTCCCTTTGATCTTCTTTCCCCGGAGATGGGTGACTCTGTCTATGATGTTACCGCCGGCATTGATGACGGAGCCCGCAAGTTCTCCGGTGGTATTCAACGCTCCCTCTACGATGTTCTTCCCAATTCCAAACATTTTGTATGTCTCTAATTTGGAATAGCTAGAGAAGATGGCTTGGAGAAGAGGGTTTTGGGGAATGCTATTTATAGCACTAAAAAGTTTGTCATTTCTTCAATATGAACACATGTTCATAGCCATAGACACCTCACATGATTCACATTTTCAAATCCCTCAATAATAGATCTGACTCCCAAAGATATATTCATTTAATTAGTTTTTGACCGTCCATATAGTAAAAATGTCGATTCATCATTTACATCAATATTAATCTCGTCACATGAAGAAATGTCGATAAAAATGCCAACGTGTTGATAGAAATTATACCACATTTACATTGATATACGAACCATATATGTTGATAATTGATATTGCCTACTCAATGTATCACTACCTTATAAAGACAACAGTATTTTTATGTGAGATCCCACGTCCATTGAAGAGGGAAACAAAGCATTTTTTAAAATGGCATGAATAGCTTTTCATAATAGAGGACATGCTAGCGGTGGGCTTGGACTGTAATAAATGATAATAGAGTCAGACACGGGGCGGTAGGTATCTTAGTGGCGCATGGCGCATTTTAAAAATTTTGTTTGTTTTCTTTCTGTTTTCTCTCATAAATGTTGTCCTCAATGTTAGAGGGGGGTATGATATTGTCCACTTTGAGCATAAGCTCTCATGGCTTTGCTTTGGGCTTCCCCAACAAACCTCATACCAATGAAGAGTGTATTTTTAGATTATAAACCTATGACCGTTCCCTAAATTAACCAATGTGGGACACTTTCATCAAACACTCAAAACTATAACTCAAATTATTCCCGTGTTTCTCTTTTGTGTATTAAACTAAAATGATAACAAATAGACTAATTTAACTACAAAATAGATTAATAAAGTTTTGGCTTCCCGTGTTCAAAAAAATTTAAGTTGAATTATGAACTTATTTTAGTTAAATTTGGTTAAAATAAATGAAAACTTTATAAATTGAGTTGAATCGAACCGGCTCAAATTTATTATTAATTTTAGAATTGAATTATATATATATAATCTATTTATTTTAACTATTATAGAAGGTAATTTTTTCAACTGAGAGTATTTTTTTTTTTTTTTTTAAACGTAAGTAAATAAATATAATAAAATAGTTATATAAAAATTTAAATTTGGGCATTGAAAGTTGCAAACTTTCTTTTCCCATATCTTATCCGCAAAGAAGTAAGGAATTCCTTCGTCTTTTTGTGCCAATTCAATTAATGAACAGATCCCCAAATCCCCCTCCAATCATTATTATATTATTTAATTATATATTATATAATAATAATTTCCATCATTTTCCATTTCTAATAATAAAAGAAGTTTGAATAATATCCATAAATTAAAAATTAAAAAATAAAAATAATTTTAATTATAAATCAAACTTTAATTTTAATTTTTAATAGTATTTAAAAAATACCTTCAAATTTATTTAAATTTTAAAAGTTCTATTAATACTTTCTTTTAAAAAAATTAAAAATATAATTACCTCCCAAGTTTAAAAAAAAAATTTACTGTCAATATATGGATAAAAATCGTTCGATCAACGCCTCATAGATTATCTACTATTCACGTTCTTTTTGTCTTTGTTAATATTATTGATTTCAGCTTTATTACAAAATATATATATATATATATATATATATATAACAAATAATATTATCCTTTTTAGCATTTCAATGAGGGTGCAACGAAAATGTATTTATTAAAAAATAAATATAAGGAAATAATTCAAATGTGAATCATATGAATTTTGGGGCAGGGAGCTCTATCTTGAGAGGGACAAATATTTATTATTCAAAGATAATGATAAAAAAAAATAATAATAAAAAAGAATCTAAATAAATTTCTTATTTTTTTATGAAGATAGAAAAATAATTACAAATAATTAACACGTGGCTAATAATATTTTTTTAAAAGTTATTTGTAAAACATAAAATATATTTGTAGTTACTTTTAATAAGATACAAATACACATTGTTAATTTTATTGTACACGACTTGTGGGGTTTACTCTTTGAAGGTGTCGGGACCATCAGGTGCCAAGTCCTGGACGGTGAATTTAATCATGGTTAGATTTCCTGGACGGTGAGTAACGTAAAGTGACTTGTAACCGAGTAATTATAAAAAGAACTTGTCATCAACGCTCCAAAAAAGATATCAAATCGCAGAACTCTCTCAACAATTTTAAAAACTCAATTATTTCATATCCTCCCAAATTATTTTTATATTTTTTATTTTAAAAGCAAAAGAACAAAAAAAAAATTAAATGATTTTGAATATAAAAACATACCTAAATTATTTTTATATCTTTATATTCTAAAAGTAATAAGAACAAAAATAAATAAATAAATGATTTTGAATATAAAAACTTGCCTAAATTATTTTTATATCTTTTTATTCTAAAAGTAATAAGAACAAAAAAAAAATTAAATGGTTTTGAATATAAAAACATACCGAAATTATTTTTATATTTTTGTATTCTAAAAGTAATTAGAACAAAAGAAATTAGATGATTTTAAATGTAAAAACATACCTATGTTTAAATACAAACCAAACATCTTAGGTTTCATTTAACGATGATTTCCTTTTTGTTAGACGAACACGACTCTTCACAATGGTATGATATTGTCTACTTTGAGTATAAGCTCACATGACTTTGTTTTGTGCTTCCCCAAAATGTCTCGTACCAACAGAGAGAGTATTCCTTAATCATAAACTCATAATCATTTCCTAAATTAGCTGATGTGGGACTTTCATCATCCAACACTTCCTACTATTTTTCTATTATGGTTTTCACATATGTTAAAAGAAAGTTAGATTCTTATGGATTGAGTTGGCTCGAGTTGAGACGTTTGTTTAGACTCCAATTATTTGCATGGTAAAATTTTCAACCTAACCCATCTTTGAATAACGAATCAAATCAAAAATTTCAAAATATATTTTAAAAATACTTCTCAAATAGTATAAAAATAAAATAAATATCGGGTGATTTGATATATATTTTAAAGTTAACAGATTTGGTTCAACCCTATTTAATTTTAGGAGAACCTATAAATCAATTCAATTTATAAAATTTTCATTTATTTGAACTTAATCGAACACAAATAAGTTCATAATCCAACCAAACTGAATGTATGTATTAGATTGGATTGATCGAATTTTTCGATTCATAAAAAAAATAAAAAAAATAAAAAATAATAAATATTAGGGCTCCTTGTCTAAAACACTTTTCATTGTTAACTTTTTAATCTCACAAATTTATTATTTTGACTTTTTTCACGCACTTTATTTATAGAAAAAAACATTAGTTTATAACATACTTTCATTTGAAACTAAAAAAGATATTTTGGTTTACAAATCAAATAATAGATTTTAAAATTAAATTGGAATTATATAATTTTATTCTCTTGATTATGAGGATGATTTACAAATAATAATAATAATAATAATTTTTTTTATAATAATAATAATAATTTGATTTTACATTTGAAATTGAATTGAAACTATATTTTCATTAATACTAATATTTTATTAATGAACTTTATAAAATATTACACCCAAAAAAAAAAAAAATAGAAAAGCTAAAAACTAAAAAGAAACGACTAAAACAAAATTCAAACAATGCAATGAAGTTGTGGAAAGATGTCGTGAATGAGCCAATATGCCATGAATTTGTAAGCCTTTTGAGTTAAATGGATTCCATCCCAACTAACGCGTTCATCTGGATTTGAACAAACTGATACTCCAACTCCGCACATCTTCATGAGGCTGAAGTTGTAGTCTCCTCCAATCCCGCAACATGATTTTTGCAAAGAAGTTTCATCAAACCCTAAATACAACAAACGTCAATGATTAAGATATCAATTCCTTTGTATTAAGCTAATAATAATTAAGAAAACCATACCGAGTGTAAAAGCACGACGAAGGATCCACAACAATGCATTATAGTAGTCACCATATACGATTATGGTGTGTGGATTCTCTCTCTTGAGCACTTCAATAGCTTGCTTGATTTGATCATTGTGATAAGTAGCCAGACCATTCAAATCTTTCAAACAATGAAGTTCATCGTAAGCGGTTGTATCATTAGTTTGGAATCCAGTTAGGTAGATGGGTAAACATCCGATTGGAAAGTTTCCAGGAACAACAACTCAAGTAGCTCCGTAGCTTATCACTTTCTGCACACAAAAAACGTCAGAGATAAGTAAAAAAAAAAAAAAACCCTAATTGAAGAAGTTAAATATATACCCAAAATTACCTCAACGGCGCTTTTTATGGTTTGAACAACTTGGGGCACCATATCTTTGACCTCTGGAATAGTTTTGCCTTGGAACAACGCATAGTTATAATCGTTTCCACCGATCTCGCCCACCAAGAACAAAGCATTCCTTAATTTCTCATTGCAATCTATAAGATAGGAGCATAATACAAATTAAAATGAAGATATATAAAAGAAAATATAATTAATTGGAAAGAAATTAGAAACCTCTTTGATCGTAGCAAATGGAGTTGAAATGAGAGAACGTCCAATAAAGTTGTTGGTTGAGAGAAGAGTTGGTGACCGGAGACAAGATTTGGTTTTGAGAAAGAAGTTGAGAAGACAAAGCCGTAGAACCAGCCACTGCGAAATTCACTCCATGCCTTGTCAATGCATCTTTGTTCAAATAAGGGTTCACCAAGGGAAGTCCAGCGTCCAAAGCTGCAATTTGAGATATCATTAGACACCAATTTGGGGGGCTTCACAATATTAGTACAATATAAGGTTAAAAGGAAGGGATACCGAAGTAATCAATCATGAGAAGACCATTGGAGCAGCGGCCAGTGGATTTGTTGAAGAACGTTTCACCGTAAGGAAGATGAGAAAATGGGGTGTTGGGGTTTTGACGAATGAGATTTCCGGTGTCGGAAATTGAATCGCCGAGTTGGTAAATAGCGTCGAACATACAAGTTTTGAGTAGATGGGCTTTGGATGAAGGACAGCCAAGAATTGAAAGAAGAACAAGAAGAACAGCAAGAACAATAGAGGAAGGAGATTTGGTGGAAGCCGCCATTGTTGAAGGACTTCTGAATTGCAATTGGACTTGTTGAATGGGGGAAGGGTGAGAGGTTTGGTTTTATAGCTTACTATTCTTTCCCAATCCTTTTGGGAAGATAAAAGGGTTTTCATTTGTTTTTTAATTTCCTAAATCTTTGGAAGTTCTAATCTATTTTTATCTTTGATGATTTTAGTTTTGAGTAGCTTACTTCTAAGAAATATAATCTATCATTAAATGAGGATAGTGTAAGGGTGTTCAAAAATTTTCATAATCTAAAAAAAAAAAAAAAAAAAAAAAAAAAAAAAAAAAAAAAAAAAAAAAAAAAAAATCTCATAACTTCAATAATCTAACAAAAATAGATAAGCCTCAAATTTCAAGAAAGTAGATTTAACTGGTATGGTTTGGGTTGAATTATTAACTTATTTAGGTTGGATTAGATTCAAATAAATGAAAATTTTATAGATTGTTGTAACGACCTTAGATTTCTACCAACCTAAAGTCGTCATCGTCATCATAACATATGCTCGTCTGTGAAATTAAACATTTAAAACTTTATTATAAAATACTGTCATGGACTTACCGGATCAAAAACATTTTTAAATAATAAGGAAATACTAAATAAAACATTAAAAGTAAAAACATCCTACTCTAACCTAAGTTTAAAACTGAAATATCATTATCCTATGTCATGGTATCTACTTGTAGTGTCGTCGTCAACCTACAAAGGTATCTTGTCTTTACCTTAAATAGAAATAACGGTGACCCCACTCTTGGGGTTAAGGAATGAAAACACATGCAACCCATGATCTAGGGTGTAACGATAAGGGTTTCAAAAAAAAAAAACGCCTTAAATCTCGCCGGAAATTGCGAGATTTTCGGTGAGGCTTGCCTTGCGAACAAGGGCGTATTAATTCATTGAGTCCCCATATTAAACCCTAGGTACCTTAGTAGCCATCTTTTCCCTTCGAGTCACTGTCGTACCTGTGAGGGAGGAGCCGAAAGGTTTAGGTGAGGAATTGAAAACGCCGCGAGCCTTAGGTAAGAGCGGGCGTCAGGGTACGTCGGGGCAAGGAGGGACAGACGCACCATCAGAGACGGACGAACAACGACAATTCCACCGGCGGCAGTAGTCAAGTCCTGTGATTAGGGTAGGCTGAAGCTTTCAGGCGAGGAAGACGAAACGGCAGGCGCAGGTCAATCCTTCGGGCATTCCGCGAGTTCGTCTCGGCTAGCGTACAGCCCGCACCTCGCAGGCCGCGCTCGGACACCCCCACTGGGCCTCGCTCCATTTCGGCCCAAACTAGCAACGCGTCCAGAAATCCTGCGCCGTCAGCGATCTTCGCAGCCCATCGACTTCGGCTTCTTCAGCGGCTCCATTGCACTCCAGGCTCGGCTTAGAGGCGCAGCTTGGCGACGCGGCTCGGCAGCTCGACATACGAATAATATACCGATTCCTAGGTTTTCGACCCTTCTGAAGTCATCCCCACCCTTGTTTCAACCATCTGAGGTTAGTATAACTCCATTTTGATAAAACAATTTGCAACAGGGACGAACCTTGGTAACTAAGCATAAGAACTAGTTGTGAAATGGCTTGTATCATGTGATCTTATAGGAGGTAGTTAGGCGCCGGAGTTAGCGTTGTGAGTGACTTTGGCTAAGGCCAAGGAGGTAAGTAACCTTACTGTTGGTGTTAGTTATGTATGTATGATGATGCGTGCCCTGTGGCCCTTGCATGCACCATGTGTGTTGTTGATGTATGCTAGGTTATATGTTCTTGCCGTGAAACGCTGATGTATGTCATGTTTATGTATGTGATGTTTGTGCCATGATTTGCTACTTGTATGCATGGGCTTGATTGACATGTCATGATTGTAATGAGAACCTCGCATGCAATGAATGTGATGACTAGTATGCTACGATATGCTTACTCGATGTTTAACCCAGTAATGCCGTGTAATATGGTGAGGGGATGGAACGTTGTATGTATAATGCCATGGAGGTAAATCTTAAGGACCTCATGCACGCTATGTGTTATGTACATGGGGCACTCCCCTGTTATGCTACTGTTGGCACGGACGCGTGCATTCGATATTCTGTTTGCTACGCTATCATGCAGGCCCTCCTTTTCCATGGCATCCGGTATTGTATGTCATACGTACTCGACCAAGCCAGGCCCAGGGAGTTCACATGCGAACTCGCCTGGTGGGCCCACAGTCTCGCACGTGGGCCATGTGTGGGAAAGTACCATGCATCCACCTCGCCCGGACAAAGCAAGGGCCTAAGGCCATGGGAAGGAATGGAAGACAAACCCCTCTCTCATTTTCTTTCTGTTGACACTTGTGCTTATGTATGTGTATTGTATGCGATCGCATGTATCCTAATGTATGATTATATGCTTAACCCCAACAGTGGGGCGACTTACCAGGTATTTTATATAATACTCAAGCCACGTGCTACCCATATTTTTAGGTAAGGGCCAGACCCCCATGTACGGCTGACGATGAACGCTGCGAAGACCATGAAAGTCTTAAGGAAGGTTTGTAGTGTCGTAGGTGTCTTGTTGGATTCTCTCGGTTAATAGTTATTGCAATTGTTCCTCTAGTTATTTGTTGATTATTTCTAGGTTAGGCTGTCGTTATTGTTTTTCCCAGGTATGAACTGCTTATAATAATGAACGTATTGTCGTTATTGAGACTGTCTTACGTGAACTCTCGTTCTTTCGTTATACAAGTACAAGGTAACGTCGCTAATTAGGTTAGAGAAAATTAGGGACGTTACATAGGGACCTATCGTTAAAACTATCATAGGAGTGATCTCCAGTTCGGACAAAATTGGATGTGTAGTACTCTCCACACATGCAAGTGTGGATCCCTAAGCAGTTCCCCCCCCCCCCCCCCCCCCCCCC
>NW_019268528.1:2063071-2065684 GCF_002738365.1 Cucurbita moschata
CCCCCCCCCCCCCCCCCCAATTATAGTTGAGCTAGTTGTTTGTATGGACGTCCGAAGGTCAGTAGACCCCTGAGTGTCCTCATTATAAATGGGGAAGTAACCCGATGTATATGTAACACAAAATGCATGAGGTCCATATAATTTTCATCCTTAAATCATCTTTATGACACAATCCTCTACCTATTCACATATTACTTTAACTAACATGCATGCATTGACGTTTATACGTTCATCATCATTAACATTAACTAGGGTTGTGTCTTAGAAAAATCATCGTTATAATACATCATGACATTTAATACGCACATCATCTTAATATGAAATAACTTCATATCAATTCATCTTCTCATCATATATTTTAAATCGTCATGTTATCTTGCATTATCATCATTATATAACATCATTATGTAACATCATCGTATAACATCATACAACATCATATAGTATCATCATATAACGCAAACACGAAATGAGCATCATTTGATAGGACAAAACATCTTAGTTTAGTGAAAATCAAATGTAACCAAAATATTATCGAAATAAGTTTAGAGTTTGATAGGACAAAATATTATCAAACTATTTGTAAAACTAAGATTGAAATTATTTACTACTGCATACAGTAACAAATAGTTTTACAATTATTTTTTAATCTCCGAGTCCCATGCAGTAGTAAATAATTTCAATCTTCGGGCATATCGTGTAGCTTCAATTCACATGCAGTAGCAAGCTAATGGCAAAGTTCATTTAACTATGCAGGTGAACGTGCATTTGGAGAAGGAGGTGACATGTGTCAGGCATCGACAGAGACAAGTGTCGGCTAACAAGGAAGGAAGCACGGCTGGCAGAGTGAGGAATCATGCGGTCGTCTGATTGGTGCATGCAAACCCGCAGAGCAAATGGGCCAGTCTCCAATGATCAGATCTACCCGTTCGACCCGTGAACCCAACCCAACCCGATCGATTATGCCATGTTTTGTGAAGAAAAAATTAAGAGAATACCTTATGCCTGCCAAAGATCAAACCCAAGAGGTAGGTGTCACACGCAAGAATCGCTGCCCTCCACATGTCGAGTCGAGGACACGCATCTCCCTTCCTAGACATGTTCCTTACTCACGTGAGAAATGCATGACAGCGCATGGTGAGTCCATTTTTGGCCCGTTTGACCCATTCGATTAGGTGCCTCAATGTAATATCGAGCTTGTAATTTGATGTCCAGGGCTAAAATGTCCCAAAATATACTATAGGAAAATATGACTGATTGTCAATTCTTGCTACGTAGATTATATGCTATCAAAACTGTTGTTGTCGGGTTACTTTTAGTTTATGACATTATTTTCTTTTAAATAGTTTTTAACGTATTTCCTCGCACACGTTCTCTAAAACACTTCTCACAAACGTGACCCAAGATTCAAGCATATGCCAATATCGTGTACGAAATTTGTATTTCACATGACTCACGAACAAGTGTCGCACAATAGTTATCCCGCTACTGCAAGGATATGATTGTACCAATCATACATAAGAGCCCGTGATGGAAGAGATAAGGCAGAACCGGGGAGAAAATCCACCCATATCCCCAATTTTTCGCCGATTTTCGTATGGAGAGGCGTGGTTGAGGACAATTTAAGCAAGGAAAGTAGGTTTAAGTGATGTTAAGTTGTTTTAGAGAGTTTGATTACAGGAAGGACTCGAGATACCCATGCTCAAGTGTACTTGTTGAGGAAGGACTCGAGATACCCATGCTCAAGTGTACTTGTTGAAGCTTAGGCTCACGGCAATTGGAGTACCGTTTGGCCTCGAGTCTGGTCGAAAAGTTTGGTCGAGCAGCGAAGCTTCGAGGAAGAGCAATTAGTACAAAAAAGAGGACCTAAACCGGGACTCGACCCTTGTTTTCTAGTATTTCTTTACTCAAAAATAATAATAATAATAATAATAATAATGCTTACAAATCATCTGCTATAAATATTACTAAAAAAACAATTTATAATTTTGAGAGAAAAAAGAAAAAAAAAAAGAAATTTCAAACAAGCTCTTACCATGATGAAGTTATTTGGAGTCAGATATGTGGTTTAGAATTAGCAGTTCCACTAGAAGCCCCTCATATGTAAACTCTTATAGAAGCTTTCTAACAACACACAACAATCAACTAATTGTGTCATGTGGTGTAAAGATTGAAATGCTTCTCAGTTTTCACAGCAGACAACAAACTAATTCTAATGAAAAACTCTGAACAATCTTTAGAGGAGGCGCGCTTCCATCAACCTCCCCGCCTCGCGCCATCTTTCTATCATACATCCAAATATAGAGCACGAACTGCACGAAACTTGAGCTTCTACTCTCGGGTCTTTGTTGACAAACGTCTCGCTTAAAACTTCATATCTCTCTCGAGTTGCCAACCCCACAACTGTCGGTCTTCGTCGGTAGCTCTATGCATAATAATTCAGGCTTGCTTTCTTCTTGGCTTGAACCTGGATGATCCCTTCATTGAAGTCCTCATGGTTCACCTGATTGTTCCACCAAAACACAGAAAAAGGGATCAAATGATCGGTAGTTCTTCAAATTCATTCAACCACTGCAAACCCTCATCATCCCTCCTTTTTTTTTTTTTTTTTTC
>NW_019268528.1:2066555-2122161 GCF_002738365.1 Cucurbita moschata
TTGCCTTTTTTTTTTTTTTTTGCTTCATCAAACAACTCAGTACTCCGATAAACTTTCAAGCTTACGTCTAACAAATTTCTAAAGTTCGATGCATCTAAGAGGTCCCTAAAGTTTCAATGTTGTGTTTAATTAGTCACTAGTTCAAGTGTCTAATTATCACTTTTTAAAAAAAATAAATAAATATTCAATAGGTAAAGAATCAGACACAAAATTGAAAACTCAAAGCCTATCGGACATTTTTTTTAACTTTTAATGACTTATTGGACACAAATTTGAAAATGTAATAATCTATTAGCCACCTTTCAAAGTCCAACAACCTATTAGATATAACTCTGAAAGTTTTTTCTTTTTATTTTTGATAACCTTTAACTTCGTGAATCCTAACGCCAATTCCAAGAGACATCAAGGGTTTTCGATAGGCCTTCAATCCAACACCTTGGGAACTTTTGGGTTCATAAATTATTTAAAGAGTTGGCCACAATGTGGCTATCGACGTTTCACTATTGGATGTGTGAGAGAAAAATGGTAAATGCACCTCAAAATTATATCTAGTAATTATTAGGAGGCATATAGAATAATCCAACGCAGCCACAAAATTGATATATTTTCCAAGTTAAGACGGAAGATAGATGCATGAGGAGAGAGAGCACCCTTATATGTTGATTAAGGATGTGTGTGCGTGTACGAGAGAGAGAGAGAGAGAGCACCTCAGTTGCATCACGGCGAAGAGCCAGCATGCCGGCCTCAACACAAACAGCTTTTAGTTGTGCACCATTGAAGTCGTCGGTGGACCGAGCTAATTCTTCAAAATTGACATCTGGGTGGACATTCATCTTCCTCGAGTGGATCTAAAATTGTATTTTATAACAATTATGAAATGACAAATAAATAATATACATATTACACGGAAAAACATGGGCAAAGCGGAGAGGAGGAAGACCTCTTAGCTCATCGTAGATTAAGAAATTATATTCTTAAAAAAAGGTTAAAATTCTCTAGTTCTCTCATTTGTCCTCTAAATTTTCAAAATTGAAAGATTTAGAGGGAAATTTTTTGCTACCATGGAAATTTCTGGGAAAAAAACTGAAAAAGAAGCAACACAAAAACATAAGATAAGCATAAGAACCTGCATGATTCGGGCCCTGGCTTCTTCAGTTGGATGAGGAAACTCAATCTTCCGATCTAATCTACCAGAACGCATGAGTGCTGGATCAAGAATATCAGCACGATTTGTTGCTGCTATAACCTGAAATGATAAAAATTCTAATTTAGTAAAATGAAAATGAAAATGAAACATCATGAAATACTAAACAGCCCCAAAGGCCAAGAGATTTTAGAAGTCAAATGCTGATCAAATCAACATAAACCCCCCACCCTACCATAATGTGGAACCACAGCACTATTGATATCAAAATAATTCAAGGAACAAAAGAAAGACCTTAATGCGTTCATCACTACTAAACCCATCCAGTTGATTGAGTAACTCCAACATGGTTCGTTGCACCTCCCTGTCTCCACTTACTTCGCTGCAGTCAAAAAATAATAATTAATTAATTAATAAATAAAAGAGAATTTTATGAACATTCTGAAAGGGGAAAGCATTAACAGACCTGTCAAATCGCTTGGTTCCAATAGCATCAATTTCATCAATAAAAATGATGCAGGGGGATTTTTCTTTTGCAAGCTGAAAAGCATCTCGAACAAGTTTCGCACCATCACCAATGAACATCTGCGATAATTCCAAGTTACATTGCTAATAGACATGTCTACTAAAAGGAAAGAGAAATAAAAGGGTACAAAAACCACATGAAGCCAATTCAACTGAATCAGGGGCATCACAAATAACCTTTTAGCTTCATTAATATAGTATGATGCAAAGAAAAGTTGTAAGAGAGATAAGTTTCTGAGGTTTCTTGACCCAATAACTATTTTCCCTAAGCATATCTGTACCTGAACAAGTTGTGGGCCAGCCAATTTCAAGAAGGTAGCATTTGTTTGTGCTGCACATGCACGTGCCATCAAAGTTTTCCCAGTGCCAGGAGGTCCATACAAAAGCACACCTTTAGGTGGACGAATTCCTAGTTTCTGAAACCTCTCTTTATGAGTCATGGGTAAGACAATGGCCTCTACTAGTTCTTGAATCTGTGCCAATAATGTAACGATCAATTAAAAATGACATCCAATATGACCTGCAAAGTAATGAACTAGTGGACAAAATCAAGAATCTGAAAAGTGCCTGCTTTTCCAGCCCTCCAATGTCATTGTAGTCTTCTGTAGGTTTCTCATCAACCTCCATAGCCTTCACTCGAGAATCATACTCAGATGGCAGAGTATCCAAAATCAGGTAACTATCCTTGTTTACACCAACCAAGTCACCTGGCTTTAATTTATCAGGATCCACAAGTCCAACAACAGGTAAAAAGATAGTCTGCAGCCAAGAAAAAACTAACGTTTAATACAATTTTTGCCAATTTCTGGACAATAAGAGAACTGAGACTTTTCTAGCAAACACATCATGTTTCTAGACTATCAAACTGACGAAATCTTGATAATCATACCCGTCTTGCCCGTTTTATGCTATTATCATATCTTATGATTCAGCATGACAGTACGAGTCAGTGAACACAATCAGTTAGAAATTTATCATACTTTTAAATCACAAAATATTACACTAACTATATTGATTCCAACCTAAATTGTGGTTGTAGAAATTTTACTGACGTAAAATCATTGACAGTAAGAACAGTGGAGAACATAATATGATCACATAAAAGAATCTGGTTACAGTAACCTGGCGAGTGGATGTCTTCAGTACAACACACTTTCCTTTCCTTTGTGAATCAAGATCAATATTTGCACCATCTTCTTCTGCGTCATCTTCGGGGTTCACTTCCAAAATCTGAAAAATCAATAGGGAGGAAAGAACAGAATTCAGCGAATGTGGACCAATTCTCAAAAAAACCAACTTGCCCACTTAAAATGAGACAAAATCAACCTTACAAGCGTTGAAAGTAACACATCAACCGCGGTTCCAAGAGGGTGCAGAATAAAAAGTCACAGTAACACATCCATGATTAACACACCATTACATGGAAAATTGAAGGAAGAGACGCAGCAATTTCTTAAGAAAAATGACAGCATAAATCTCTAAACCATGAATACTAGAAACTTCAAAAGATCACCTTTTATCACAGAATCTACGTAATAAAAATCCCAAGTTACTCGAGGTTTTTGGCTCAGAAAGAGAAGCAAGAAAACTGAAAACAAAACATAAATAAATATTAATACCACCCGACCACCTATGAAATAGCTATTAGTCCTTTCTTTCATTATAGCCAATAGCATACTTTCCACAGATTCATTTCAAAGATTAAATAATGTGAACTTTCTCCCACGCATTTCCTTGGCTTGATGTAGAAAATCTACATCAGAAACAATTCCAACTAAACCTCGCATAAATATTAGAATCCAGAATATATCTGTTTAGTTTATGTATTTTAATAAAAATATTAAAAAAACTCCAGTCCACCAGCCTTTGCAAGACGCAAGAACATAATTGATTTCACTTCATATACAAAATGTAACCATCTCGGAGCCTAACATAAAAAGGTAAACCGGGGGTTTGCTACAAGAACGAAGTGAAACGCATATACAAATAATTTTGAGAGAAAAAGAATTAGTTTGAGGGCATAACAAGGCAACAGCATACCTCGACAATGTTCCCGACCAAGTAAGGTAGCTGCTTATTGAGTTTAATCTTCTCCTGGTTCTCCTTTATTTTTTCCTTGATTGATTCCAACTCCAGATTTGTTCTTTGCACCTCTTCCTACACTCCAATAACCAATCAGAAAAATCAGAAATCTCCACTAATTATTGAAAATTTTACTTAAATAACGCCGCTGAAGAAGAAAAATAAACAGGTAGAGACAGGAGAGCTTATTTTTCAGTAACTGAAACAAAAGAACAAAACAGACCGAAAAGAACTCCAAGATTACGCAAGTATACACGCACAACATTAAAAAAGTTGAACAGTACATGATTGAAAGAGTAAAGAAGAATTTAGGACCTTGAGAATTCGGATCTCGTTATCAAGCAGACGAGAAGCCCTAACAATGTCGTCAGTGGTCATGGAAGCAAGCTGATCGTCTTCGAAATTGGAATCTTCAACCATAGCTGTCGCCATTAGGATGAAACTCAATGGAGTTTGAGTTGCAGAAATTGCACAAAGCTACACGAGACCAGCAGAGATGGAGAGAGAAAGAAGGGAAAGAAAAGAATAGAAATGGACGATTTTAACTTGTCGCCGAAGAAAGAAATTAGAAGAGAGCTAATTGGGCCGATAACTTATTGGGCCTCAGGATTTCACAATTGGGCTGAAAATTTAACGAGCCAACCTGTTCCACAATTGGGCCTGTAATAAATGTGGGCCTTTGCCAGAGAGAAACTAGAAATTATTGTGTAATTTTTATATTTGTCTCCAAAATATTCCCCATATTTGTAATAATTCCCTTAAATTTTTTGACCTAATTAATTTTTAAAAAAAAATTATTAATAATTAATCTATTAAATATAAAATTAAATTTTATATCTAATAAAATAAATTTAAATATATATATATATATATATATATATATATATATATATTTAGAAAACTTTTTGAAGTCCATAAACGTAATTAAAAAAAATGGAAAGGTTATGAATTTATTATAATTTTTTAATATTCCGACTAGAGATAGAATTGAAAGTTCGAGACTTCACGGTTTAAAATTTTCAGAGACGTAATAATATTTAAAATTAAAAAAAAAATTAATGTTGAACTCCTTATGTAATGGCCCAGATCAACCGCTAGCAGATATTGTCTTCTTTGGACTTTCCTTTCAGGCTTCACTCAAGGCTTTAAAACACATCTGCTAGGGGAAGGTTTCCTTCTCCTCCCCAACCAATGTGGGACATCACAATCCACCCCTGGGCCCAACATCCTCACTGGCACTCTTTCCTTCCTCCAATCGATGTGAGACCACCCCCAAATTCACTCCCTTTGGGGCCCAGCATTCTCCTCCCCAGGGACATCACAATTTACCCCCTTCAGAGCCCAACATCCTCGCTAGCACTCTTTCCTTCCTTCAATCGATGTGAGACCACCCCCAAATCCACCCCCCTTTGGGGCCCAACGTCCTTACTGGCACACTACCTCGTATCTACCCCCTTCAGGGAACAGCAAAAAGGCTGGCACATCGTCCGATGTCTGGCTCTAATACCATTTGTAAGGGTGTGGAAACCTTATTCTAGCAGCATTTTAAAGCTTTGAGAGGAGGCCCGAAAGGCAAGGCCCGAAAGGAAAAGCTCAAAGAGGACAATTTCTAGGGAAGCATGAAAGAGTATCAAAATCAGCCATCAATATCTATTCTGCTTGCTTGATGAACAAGATAGAGAAGCTGAAACATTCTAAATATACAACATCAGAAAATCAGTTCAACCATTCCTTTCAGTAACACAACAGACAAAGCTTTGGCACCAAGAACAATCAAAATACTGTAAGCCGAACCGACCCAAGATATCGGCAACGATGCCCCAACACAGAAAAGACAATGTGTATGAACAGACAAAGCTTTTGGCATCAAGAACAAAAAAAAAAAACTATATTACAGCATCCAGTAAAAGCCGAACCGATGCAAGATACCAGGGACGATCCCGAGCACAGAGAGGACAATCTGTATGAACAGACAATGCTTTTGGCATCAAGAACATAAGAAAAAACTATCCTACAGCTATCCAGTATAAGCCGAAGCGATGCAAGATAGCGGAGACGATCCCCAACATAGAGAGGACAATCTGTATGAACATACCATGCTTTTGGCATCAAGAACATAAGAAAACTATCTTACAGCTTCCAGTATAAGCCGAACCGATGCAAGATCCCGGAGAGGAGGCCCCAAAACAGGATCTCTGCAAATATCACATACAAGAGAATCCCCACTTTTTTTGAATGCCAAACTCCAATGAAAAGATGCTTCTTTATCCAATAGATCTGCCATGGATATGTTACACAGATAATAATGGATTAGAACAGACTCGAGAAACAAAAACTGGACTTCGAGTTCATTTGTCAACTCGTGATTATATAAACGAAGTTTAAATCTTGTTTTAGTCCATAGACTTTCAAATTTGTTCTATTTCAGTTCTAGAACTTTTACCAATCATTGTTCTATTTCAGTTCTAGAACTTTTACCAATCATGTTGGTCCTTTGCTATGCTACTTTTCTACCTTAAATCTTCTTTGTCCAATATAATTAAAAGATTAAACAGCAAAGAACAGAACAGACCAGTGTGTTGTGGGGGTCTTCATAATACCATCCATTGATGAAACCTGCAAAAATGCCAGCAGCTGCCATAACATACACGAGCATCGCGTTCATCCCAATCCACTCCAATGGTAGAAACAAGTACCTCAAACCCCAGATATCAACCTGTCTCGATGGGAAAAGAGAAACTTTTATCAATATAGTGAAGAAAGGAACCAAGTTGAAGAACTTTTGTGACAACTCAAGCCCACCGCTAGCGGATATTGTCCTTTTTCGGTTTTTTCTTAAGGTTTTTAAAACGTGTTTGTTAGGGAGAGATTTCCACACCCTTATAAGGAAAGCTTCGTTCTCCTCTCCAACCGATGTGGGATCTCACAGTCCACTCCCCTTAGGGCCCAGCGTCATCGCTGACACACTATTCGGTGTCTGGCTCTGATACTATTTCTGTAACCGCTCAACTCCACCGCTAGCAGATATTGTCTTCTTTGGGTATTCCCTTTCGGGCTTCCCCTCAAGGTTTTTAAAACTCGTCTGTTAGGGAGAGGTTTCCACATCCTTATAAGGAATGCTTCGTTCTCCTCTCCAGCTAATGTGGGATCTCACAATCCACCCCCTTGGGAGCCAGCACCCTCGCTGGCACGCCGCTCATCCACCCCCCTTGGGGGCCCAGCATTCTTGCTGACACACCGTTCGATGTCTCACTCTGATACTATTTGTAACCGCCCAAGCCCACCGCTAGCAGATATTGTCCTCTTTAGGCTTTTCTTTTTGGGCTTCCCCTTAAGGTTTTTAAAACACATCTGTTAGGGAGAGGTTTCCACACCCTTATAAAAAATGCTTCGTTCTCCTCTCCAACCGATGTGGGATCTCACAATCCACTCCCTTGGGGGCCCAACGCCCTCATTGGCACACCACTCGATGTCTAGCTCTGATACCATTTGTAGCTCAAGCCCACCGCTAGCAGATATTGTCTTCTTTGGACTTTTCCTTTCGAGTTTCCCCTCAAGATTTTTAAAGTACGTCTGATAGGGAGAGGTTTCCACACCCTTATAAGGAACGCTTCGTTCTCCTCTCCACCGATGAGGGTGTTGTGCACCGGAAGCGGAACGAATGTACTCACAACACCAATGAACAGAATCACACAAAGAGACACCAAGATATTTACATGGTTCAGAGAGAAGAAGTTCCCCTACATCCACGGATAGCAACTAATCACTAATAAACCAAGTGTTACAAGTGAATACCTCACTATCACACTACAAAGTCTCTCACCAATATGTCACTCAACAAATACGATGTGACACCCAAAACTCAAAACTCTCCCATCTCCACCCACTTGTTAGGAATGGATATTCAGAATGGAGGGAGAACTCTCTCATTATATAGCATTACAGAATCAAATCTCCGACGGAGACTAAATCTAATTCAAATAACCCAATCAAATCTAATTCAAATAACCCAATCAAATCTAATCCAAATAACTTAACCAAATCAAATCAAAACTTATGACAATTTACAACTTCATATGCATAACTGAAAACTGTTATCCTTAAAAACAACTGAAGTAAGGCGGGAACATAACTGAAAAGTAGTTTAAAGAAGAGAAGAGTACCAAAGCGTAGAAGACTGAGAAAACCAATGCTGCAGCTCCCGATGTCACACAGACATAGCTAAACGTATATAACTGCTTATTTAATGGAATCGCTGCATCGATCAAGGACGCATATTGTTATTTGCAATAAACGAAGATAAATACAGCAAAAGTTGCACAGATTTGACAGTTGGATGATGTGTCACACCATGAGTGAAATGAAGAACAAGTCCTAAAATAAGAAGAGTGAAGCCCATAGTAACCCATTGCTTCAGCCTAGCTGAGTGATCCTGTGTATAAGCAGCGTCAAATGGCATACAAAGAATTGAAAAATGTTGATTAGCATTTAGTTCCCTGTCAAGATTTGTTTCAATTCTATCCTTATAGTTAAACTATAATCACTGTAGTTTGGGTGAATCGTCCAAAACATCCCTATGACTACCAAATTCTTGCAAGTTTCTCGTGCGGTGCATTCTTATACTTTATACAATCACTAGGACATCGTCTCTCCATCGCATCTAAATAGAATATGTGACGTAAAAAAGACGTTACCAGCCAATAATAACAAGGGAGTTTTGGAAGATTGAATGAAAATATAGGAACGAAAAGGTAACATTTAGGGAACAAACTAGAACAATGCTCGAATCAAACAGCTAAAATGAACGAGAGCTAACCTGAAAATGAATAAGAACATGCCCAAAATGCACTCCAATAATTGAGGACAGAATGGCAGAAATCGAGCTGCAGTTGCAAGGATGTGTACCCTTGATGAAGTTCAAAATAATCTAGATTTATAACTATAATGAACAAAAGCAGATAGTTCATTATCAACTTCCGTTTAGGAGTTCCTAATAAATAATAAACGAGTAGGAATTCTTTTCAACATTTCATTTCATTCACTTCTCTGTTGCTATGAAGCTGCAAAAGTAAATAGAATTTCAGTATTTCTAAGCATATTTCGTGTAGATCCCACATCCGTTGGAGAGGAGAATAAAACATTCCTTACAAAGATGTGAAAACCTCTCCCTAAGAATAAAACATTCCTTACAAAGATGTGAAAACCTCTCCCTAACAGACGCATTTTAAAAACCTCAAGGGGAAGCCCGAGAGGGGAAGCCCGAGAGGGAAAGCCCAAAGAGGACAATATCTGCTAACAATGGGTTTGGAATGTTACAAATGGTATCAAGAGCCAGACACCGAGCGGTGTGCTAGTGAGGACGTTGAACCCCCAAGAGGGGTGGATTGTGAGATACCACGTCGGTTCGAGAGGAGAATGGAACATTCCTTATAAGGGTGTGGAAACCTCTCTCTAACATATGCGTTTTAAAAACCTCGAGAGGAAGCCCGAAATAGAAAACCCAAAGAGGACAATATCTATCTAGCATAAGCGTTCGATTTTCTCTATCTAGCAAACCCATCTGATAAGTTCAAGTGCCAACTATTTCCAACAAAAACACCATATTCTAGTACGATTATGGAAGAACTCAGAAACGAGCATCGAATAATCTATAATCCTTAAATAAATCAGAATCCATAGCATTGAATTATATCTGCATGACAAACCTTAAAATTCCTTCAGGTTCAAACGGGGCAAAACACCATGACGGAGCATTATTTCGGAAAGGCCCTGCGTACGGAGAATTCTCAGTGCAGGCCTGCAGCACTTAAACAGTGTCAAATATTCTGAGCCATCAAAAGTTTATATCATCAACTTATGAGATGCAAATAACGTATCTACACACTTCAGATCTTCTCCAAGCAGGATGTGCATACATGTGACGGATTCCCAGCACTTTTCTGTCGATATATCCCACGGCATTACACGGAGGATCCAGACTTCCTCTTACACCACAAGCTACCTAAATTTGATATGGAAATAGCTTAAAATATATAATCCTAGCTTTGGCAAGAAAACCCTTTCGATAAATGGTATATAGATCCATCAAATCATAGACTTGAAAGGAAAAATTGGAATTACTCTGTCATTGAAACAAAACGCTGTGAAGTCAATTGAATGGTGATTTGAAATAAGTTGGATGATCACGAAGAACTTACAGTGAAGTTTCTTCCATAATGAACACTATCGCTGTCAGTGACAGTAAATTGCCAATCAGGAATATATGTTCCATAAAGGAGAGCAGAGTAAACAATAAGAATACAAGCTCCGACAAGCCTGCGATTTAAGAAGGAAAAATCATCCTCGTTGCAACAAAAAAATAATAATAATAATAAAGTGTTAGGAATCACGGATCTCCACACTGGTATGATATTGTCTACTTTGAGCATATGCTCTCATGGCTTTGCTTTGGGCTTCCCCAAAAGGCCTCATACCAATGGAGATGTATTCTTTGCTTATAAACTCATGATCATTCCCTAAACCAGCCAATGTGGAACTCCCTCCCAACAATCCTCAACAATCCTCGCCTCGAACAAAGTACACTATAGAGTCTCCCTTGAGGCCTATGGAACCCTCGAACAGTCCCCCCTTAATCGAGGCTCGACTCCTTCTCTGGAGTTCTCGAACAAAGTACACCCTTTGATTGACACTTGAGTCACTTTTGACTATTCTTCGAGGCTCACGACTTCTTTGTTCGACATTTGATGATTCTATTAACATGGCTAAGTTAAAGGTATGGCTCTGATACCATGTTAGGAATCACAAATCTCCACACTGGTATGATATTGTCCACTTTGTGCATAAGCTCTCATAGCTTTGTTTTGGACTTCCCCAAATGGCCTCATTCATTCTCTAAATTAGCCAATGTGGGACTCCCTCCCAACCATCCTCAACATAAAGACAACATAAAGATAACTGATGAATAGTAATGCAAGTGGTTACCAATTCCAGAAGTATGACTTGAATATTGAAAAGTGATTAAATGGTTGATCACTGGATTGTGTTTTTCTTGAAAGTACTTCCACAAGTGCCACAACCAAATATGCTAGAGCAATTCTCTATAAAAGATGATTCAAAATATATATTAGCAACTTCTATAATCATTTTAACAAATACAAATCTCAATATCAAAATACCTGGAGAATGCCACATAACCTTATCTTTCTCATGTCAACACCATAAGTCAGTTTGTCGGGCGCATGGGAATAGCCACCTAAACAAAATAGTTGAAGCAAAGTCGAGTTTTGTTAAGCCAAAAAACCTGATATTGCTCGATATAGTGCCAATAAATAAGAGCCTTTGAGCTGATAACGGTGATTCTATCATAATCAAAAGGTCTCGACCTTAACTTATCACGTTGCAGTGACGATCATGACAGTGGAAAAAAAATGAAGATATTAAAATATATATATATATATATTCTTGTAACTATCTCAAAGAGTCATCTAGCTGCTTGGTCATTGTTCGAATGTTCTTTCCTTTTTTCTTTTTTTTTTTTTTTTTTTTTTTTTTTTTTTTTTTTTTTNTCCCAACAATCCTCAACAATCCTCGCCTCGAACAAAGTACACTATAGAGTCTCCCTTGAGGCCTATGGAACCCTCGAACAGTCCCCCCTTAATCGAGGCTCGACTCCTTCTCTGGAGTTCTCGAACAAAGTACACCCTTTGATTGACACTTGAGTCACTTTTGACTATTCTTCGAGGCTCACGACTTCTTTGTTCGACATTTGATGATTCTATTAACATGGCTAAGTTAAAGGTATGGCTCTGATACCATGTTAGGAATCACAAATCTCCACACTGGTATGATATTGTCCACTTTGTGCATAAGCTCTCATAGCTTTGTTTTGGACTTCCCCAAATGGCCTCATTCATTCTCTAAATTAGCCAATGTGGGACTCCCTCCCAACCATCCTCAACATAAAGACAACATAAAGATAACTGATGAATAGTAATGCAAGTGGTTACCAATTCCAGAAGTATGACTTGAATATTGAAAAGTGATTAAATGGTTGATCACTGGATTGTGTTTTTCTTGAAAGTACTTCCACAAGTGCCACAACCAAATATGCTAGAGCAATTCTCTATAAAAGATGATTCAAAATATATATTAGCAACTTCTATAATCATTTTAACAAATACAAATCTCAATATCAAAATACCTGGAGAATGCCACATAACCTTATCTTTCTCATGTCAACACCATAAGTCAGTTTGTCGGGCGCATGGGAATAGCCACCTAAACAAAATAGTTGAAGCAAAGTCGAGTTTTGTTAAGCCAAAAAACCTGATATTGCTCGATATAGTGCCAATAAATAAGAGCCTTTGAGCTGATAACGGTGATTCTATCATAATCAAAAGGTCTCGACCTTAACTTATCACGTTGCAGTGACGATCATGACAGTGGAAAAAAAATGAAGATATTAAAATATATATATATATATATTCTTGTAACTATCTCAAAGAGTCATCTAGCTGCTTGGTCATTGTTCGAATGTTCTTTCCTTTTTTCTTTTTTTTTTTTTTTCTTTTTTTTTTTGAGAACCTCAGTTTTCATATTATTCAAATGGATTACTGATAGGTACTTATTCATAAACTACTCTGGGAGGAAGATTACTTTGAGATCCCACGTCGGTTGGGGAGGAGAACGAAGCATTCCTTATAAGGGTGTGGAAGCCTCTCCCCCAGACGCGTTTTAAAACCGTGAGGGTGACGACGATACGTAATGGGCCAAAGCGAACAATATCTACAAGCGGTGGGCTTGGGCTGTTAAAATTACAGAAGTTCACAAAGTAACCTAAGAAACCTTCGGGCCTATTCAAGAGGGCAAAAACTCCTGGTTCCCAAAAGATTAATAGAAACGCTCTCTACTCAAATACCAATCTTCCCTACCAAGACATTATGCAACCTAAATCCCTAAATACATTCTCACAGAACTTTCTAGCCCCTCATAGAATACACTTTTACCATTTTTAATCTGACAATAACCCTCTCTACCATCATACGTAGAGACTCCCAGCGCATAATTGCAACATGTCAAACATTTCGAGCTTGGATTGTCAGATTGATGGCAGTAGGATAAAGAAAATTCACAGAAACAAGAGTTTTCCCATCGATTTCCGCATAAAAAGCACAAAACATCAAGAAGGAAACTTGAGCTGATTGCACCTCAATCTTTAGTGCACTGCTCTAAGAGAAGAGAGTTGGAGCCAAAACTGACCTTGTAATAGAAGGCCCCAGAATAGGAGTTTTAAAGTTCGAAGAGTGACCTTTTCGATGGCCATAAGTTGGTTCGGTATTCTCTATAAAAAAAAAAAAAAAAACCAGACCAGGAACAAGAAAAACACTGTTAAAACATACTCCAATACATGTTGTCAAAAAAAAAATTATTAACAGAAGTTGAACCTTCAGGGCGAGTGCAATGGCCATCCCAACAATGAACAAGAAGAAAGGCATCACAAAATCTGCAAGATTGCAGCCATACCAAGGTGCATGACCGATCATAGGCCATTCTCCCCCCGCATCATCAACCAAAATCATCAACTACAAGTACCATTAACATTAAAAAGCTCTGATAAATAAAATACCAAGCATTAGAAAGCTCAACGGTATCTTTATTAATTATATGAGCATCAACATGATATTTGAGTAATCATAGAGTTCTACAAAAAATGATTATCAATTCTACTATGTATAACTTGTCCAAGTTGTAACAACTCAGATCCACCACTAGCAGATATTGTCCTCTTTGGCCTCTTTGGGCTTTCCCTTATGGGCTTCCCTAGCAGATATTGTCCTCTTTGGGCTTTCCCTTACGGATATTGTCCTCTTTGGGCTTTCCCTTACGGGCTTCCCCTCAAAGCTTTAAAACGCGTCTGCTAGGGGAAGGTTTCCACACCCTTTTAAAGGGTGTTTTTGTTCTCCTCCCCAACCAATGTGGGACATCACAATCCACCCCCATTGGGGCCCAACGTCCTCGCTGGCACTCATTCCATTCTCCAATCGATGTGGAACCGCCACCAAATCCACCCCCTTTGAGGCCCAACGTCCTTACTGGCACATCGCCTCGTGTCTATCCCCCTTTGGGGAATAGCCAGAAGGCTAGCACATCGTCCAGTGTCTAGCTCTAATACCATTTATAACGACCCAGATCCACCGCTAGCAGATATTGTCCTCTTTGGGCTTTCCCTTTCAGGCTTCCCCTCAAGGCTTTAAAACGCGTCTCCTAAGGGAAGGTTTCCACACCCTTCTAAAGGGTGTTTTATTCTCCTCTCCAACCGATGTGGGACATCACACAAGCGGTCTAAAGAACCAAGAGACAAATGCAAATTCCGTCCGATTATGATCATGTGAACTCAACTCCAGTTCCTTCAACAATGGCACCAACCCGCAGGTCAAAATTGCGAAGTCTCTCATCGGTTGGAGAGGGGAACGAATCATTCTTTACAAGGGTGTGGAAACTTCTCCCTAGCAGAGGCGTTTTAAAGACTTGAGGGGAGGCCAGAAAGGGAAAGCCCAAAGAGGAATATCTGCTAGCAATGGGCTCGGATGGTTACAAATGGTATTAGAGCCAGACAACGGGTGATGTACCCAACAAGGAGGTTGAACCCCGAAGGGGGGTGAACACCTAGCAACGTGAGACTTTCATCCAACTTTAACAACTAAGGAAAACCTACTATTAATAACATTGCATCAAAATTGCTCACAGACATTGAAAATGGGTTTGGAAGAAAGATTGTTCTTACTAACTCTTCTCTTTAATACAACCCAATAAAAACCCTCTGGCACCATCCATAACCAACGCATCCAGTAATCAATAAAAGGGAACAAAAAAAGGGGCGGAAGAACAGAAGTACCGCGACGGTGAGACCTCGGAAGATATCAAGCGACGCAACACGCTTCGATTTTACTGGTTTTGATAGCACAGCATCGGACTCCACCGAGATAAGGCGGTGCTGAGGAGTGGAATCAGACTTGATTTCTTCCATCGAAATGAGCTGCAAAACTGAAGTGGATTAGCTCAGCTGAAGCTAAAACGACAGCCAATGATTGATTTGTGAAAAGGGGAAAGGGAATTTACAGGTTCAGAAATCTCGTTTTGACTGTTACCGTCATTCATGAACACCAATGATTTCTTGTAGAGTTGACTTTCCTTGAGAATCAGAAATGGACAAGGAAAGCTCGGAATTCTGAAAGCTCCTGATTTCTTGGGGAATCGTACGGCAGTACGGGTTCCTCCTCCTGCGGGGCGGGTCTTTCTCTCTTGTTTCTTCAAGAAGAATCTAATTTCATGGTTTAAATACTAATTTTATTTAGTTGTAATTATAACACTTTAGCTATATATTTTTTTGACTTTTATATTTTAAAATGGTTTTATCTTGTTTTTATATTTTTACTTCTTTTAATTAAACATTCATAGAGGAAAATGAGATAAATAGTGGATGTAATATAAATATAACTTTTTAAAAGTATAATATTTTAAAATATAGAGAGGACAAATAATATAAACTTTAATATAATCTATACAAAATATATTAATTTGAATGCACTTTGAATTATGTTCTATTTTTCTTAAATTTATATACTTTCAATTGTCTAATTTTAAATAAATATAAATTTTAGTTTTTATACTTTCAGTAGATCTAATCATTTAACATTAATTTTTTATTAAATTGATTAAGTAATTAAAAAGTTTAAAACTTATTAATGGAAGGTTTTATTTAAGAAAGAATCAATAATAAACTAACCACGTGGATTATTTTTAATAAGATGTGCGAAGAATAAAACTCAAGTTATATTAAAAGGACTATTTTAAAAATCGAAATATTGAAATTTAGATTTTGTTTCATTTTAGTTTTTGAATTATGAAAAGTGGGATATTTAATTTTGTCAGAAAATCTGATTTTTTTTAAATAGTCGTAATATAGTTGCTTTTTTTTTGTTTTTTTTTTTTTTGAAACTCACAAATCAATAAAATTAAGAAGAATGAGCCAAAAATTATAAATTTTATTGTCAAAAATTTTTTCAACTTTTAAAATATATTTTTCAAAAATTGTATCCATATATCAACATATATCAAATAATTTATAGTCAAATAATTTATAGTCTAACTGAATTATGTTGAATATTATAACTCCTTTAAAAATAATTTAATTTATAGTCTTACTGAATTATGTTGAATATTATAACTCCTTTAAAAATAATTTAGACAGTTGAATATCATTTATAACTCTTTTAAAAATAATTTAGATACTCATTAAAGTATTTGATTATATTTTTAGACGGCTCGAATATAGATAAAACACTAATTATCATTCTAAATGTCAAGAGTTTCATCTCTACCGAATTCTTGAAAGGAGAAACCCTAGAAGACTCCCACAATGAGTCAAAATCCCTCTACAACAATCGAATTGTGGAGAGGAGACTTGAGACCCCTGCATCTAGTCAACAGGTTCCCCTGCATAGAGAAGGAGAAACCCTAGAAGACTCTCACAAAATGGGTCAAAAGCCCTCTACGTAGCCGATTTGTTCACGTCCTTCCACGCCACAATGGCGCAATTCATAGTCAAAAGCAAGGGACATATCTTGCCAACAAGACATTACAGGGCCAACGAATAGAACCATTACTGGCAAGGCAAAGACACTATCATATGAAGTAACTCTTTATAGAGGACCCTCCAAAAAAATACCAAAAAACTATTACTCGTACCTCAACACCAAGGGCGCTTCAAGCTCACCCGACTAGCCTAATGAACTACCTCAACAGCAAGACGAGTCTACGCCTCAAAAGCTACAAGACACTATAGATCGATCGCCTAGTGGAAGGTAAAAAGATGAATCAATTAGTTGGAGAAGAAGGAAGAGTGTGAAAGGGAGGGAAGATGTAAAATATATAACTCTTTCTAAAATAGGCTATGAATCTAGTTAGATATATGCGGATAAATGGAAAGGCAAAGACACTAACATATGAACCAACTCTTCATAGAGGACCCTCCAAAAAAATACCAAAAAACTATTACTCGTACCTCAACACCAAGGTGCGCTTCAAGCTCACCCGACTAGCCTAATGAACTACCTCAACAGCAAGACGAGTCTATGCCTCAAAAGCTACAAGACACTATAGATCGATCGCCTAGTGGAAGGTAAAAAGATGAATCAATTAGTTGGAGAAGAAGGAAGAGTGTGAAAGGGAGGGAAGATGTAAAATATATAACTCTTTCTACAATAGGCTATGAATCTAGTTAGATATATGCGGATAAATGGAAAGGCAAAGACACTAACATATGAACCAACTCTTCATAGAGGACCCTCCAAAAAAATACCAAAAAACTATTACTCGTACCTCAACACCAAGGTGCGCTTCAAGCTCACCCGACTAGCCTAATGAACTACCTCAACAGCAAGACGAGTCTACGACTCAAAGCTACAAGACACTATAGATCAATCGCCTAGTGGAAGGTAAAAAGATGAATCAATTAGTTGGGAGAAGAAAGAAGAGTGAAAGGGAGGGAAGATGTAAAATATATAAATGTTTTGGGCGTTAGTGTTATTTTAACACAACAAGGATAAAGAGACAATTTCCCACCTCACAAATGTCAAAAAAACCACCTTAGATAAACTAAGTCATTTTTTTATAAAGTCTAAGGATTTCAGGTCAGTTTCAGCAACTTAAAAGCTTTTAAAAGCATATGTGGGGGACATTTTCAATGGTTGCCTTTCACTAGTCTTTCCACATATAGTTCTTGAGGCTTCTATGTGATCATAAGGATCGTCGGTTGGCTTCTAAACAATCCTTTGAAAGGTAATGCAAGAAGAAGAAGACTAAAGAGAAAATGTTAGCTGCTGGAGCTCCATAGCATGAATGGCTTAATTTCAAACGCAAATAAAGTTGTTATTTCTTTCAGAATAACAACTTCAATCTGCATAATAACACAAAACACCCAACCACAATTCTTCAAACAATTTTAAATTAGAAACAAAAACCTATAAAAATAATTTACCAAGCAAGCTATTTTTCCCCCTCCCTTCATTGTGGAATCTCACCTACCTATCAATGGGTAGGTAGCAGAAGAGAAAGGACCATGAATAATAGAAATCACAACAATAGTGGTAAATAAGTGGGGTTGCAAAATAAAATAAAAAGGGAGGCAAAATAATTTATCGAGGCAACCAATAATGGAGGAACTTCTAAATAAGGAAGAGAACTTTTAATAGACACGCATGGATGGACTGTTGTTAAAGCAAGGGAAAAAAAACAGCAAATAGAAGGTGAGGAACAAGAAGAAGCAACACTTATACTCTATTTTAGAATCAAATGCAATAAAACAGAGCATATAACCTTCAATTTACAAATTATGAGTACTTACAGTCAGTAGCATCCCATTGCGTTCGCATCTATACAACTCACAAGAATGAATATTACAAGGAAGACATCAAAACAAGGAAGCGATCTCGAGGAAAGGACAAACAAGAAGGAAACTCCAAAGGCAGAATTAAGTGATTTAGGAAGCAAACCAAAGGGGAATAAGATTTGTATCTTTGTTTTACCTGTAAGAGTGAACAGAGCTACTGTTTTTTTCTTTATGTTTGTGCATTTACTTTCCAACTCCAAGTTCTTTAGCAATGTCTCTTGTTAAGCTGAATTGTGAGGTATTATGCCATGGAAATAGGGTCCGAGTAACTGGAAGCTTCCTCCGAAGATCCTACAATGCATCACAAAATATCCGAGATAACTAATGAATTTGTTAAGAACATAGGATAATTAAGACCACAAAGGTAAAATCTCAAGCAACACATATTAGCAAGACTACATCAATAACAGCATTTCCCCCATTCTTTCACAAGGTCAATTTAAGGATAAGAGATAGTAAGACAACGCTGGGCCAAACAACTCCACCGGAGTAGCCATGCAACAGAAGAAAACTGTGGCCAGAAAATATAGCCACTTCTTATATAATCTATGAGTAACTTCTAATTTGCACATTGCATAAGATTAACAACGAAAAAGTTCAAATTCACAGAGAAATTGTCGGTTAAAATTTATAATAAGTTGATGAAATTGACAATTGACAGTCTTGTAGCATACAACTAATGCTCCACTAAAGAATTGACAGAATATGTATACAGTTATTATTTTATATTCAAAGTTCAAGGCGAAAACAAGATAAAGATCAAAATAGCATCTTCACTTCTTCGAATCAATCTTTTTAAAATAAAAAAATAAAAAAATAAAAAAAATCTCCCACTTCACTTTTCCTAGGATTAGATGGTTAAGATAATGGGATAATAGATGAACAATTCATTTGACATAACAAAACAGAATTAAAACCAATGGAATGCTCTAGAAATGCAATAGCTTTTCACCCAAATAAAAAGAGTACCTTGAAGGTGGTATCTGGCAAGTTTGAATAGGATGTCTGTCAATAATACAATCATTAGTTAATCTTCCTAGAAAACCCAATAAACAATAATTGTAATGGATTGATGCAAAACCTCAAGAGATGCCAAGTATTCTGCTTCATGATGACGAATAATATTGGCTATCGCAACTGCACAATCTTCAGGAGCCTGAAACGAATGTAACAAATTTCAACAATTTGAAAAGAAAGTCAAACCCCTGTATGGCAAGAAAAAAATAAAAACATCTGATGGACAAACAGAGAAAAATGCATCACAAACTTAAGTTATATGACTACAAGAATGTTTTCTAGACTAATATTTGATGGCATAACAGAACATACTATCAAACAAAGATTTCATTATTCATGACCGCAAACAAAGATTTCATTATTCATGACCATGCTGCACTGCATATTGGGATGCCCAATGCTCTACAAACTAATGTAAAAAACAACAAGAGTAATCAAGCATTTGACTCCAAAGGTAACAATACTAACCAAAAATATTCATTAAAAAGAAAACTTTCAAATTAGCAATGACCTGTAGGATGGTTGAATCATTACATTCATGCTTTGCATCTAATTGAACATTTCCCTCCTCAAAGTAATGGGCAACAACCTGAAGAAAGTAGAGATGAAATGAGCCCCAAAGGACGGAATTTTGAGGTTTTAGTAACACTTAAAAAAAGTTCAAATCCAAGAAATGAGAGAGATAGGCACAAATCTGTTGTGCACCTGAATTAAATAACAGAAAGTACCTGCATTTTCCCTCTTATTTCAAGCGATTGAAAATCACTCTTGAACTCAATGTTCCATGTGGAACGCCAACTTCCATTACTGCACAAGAATGGAAACAAACATCAAAGAAAGGGAGTTGAATTTGAAGTCTGCACAATGAATTTATCAACGCTAATGAACTGAAATGTCATCAGCAACAGATGAACCAAAAGCATCACATTTTCTGCAACTACAAATAAAATCAACATACACTTGACAATACTTAATTCTTCCACACCTTACACATCTCAACGAAGAGAGGGAAGAGGGAAAAAAATGACGAAGATGAATAGGAGAAGACAAACAAACAAGTCAAGAAGTTATATTCTGATGACTATGCACGCACCAGAAGTTCTGAGGGCTATGTCTCGAAGCAGAAATAACCACAGCAAGCTCAAAATCAGATTCAGGTCCCTCTGCATCTTTTCCATTTACACAGTAAACTGAACAGACCCCTTTTGGATAAGCTTCACCGACATATTGAGTAATTTCTTCATCGACAGCACATCTGCCATAACACAGAATACAAAATAAAGAAAAAGACTGATCGTTATACATAGACATCTTGAGGCTTATTTACTTTAGCCGGTCTCATTCGGTTTCATAGTTTATTTACATACTCTCTTCAACATTCGTACTTAATGGTTTTAGTTTAGCTTTCAGGGAGAACCAATACGAGACAATTTTGGGTGTAGGATTCTCATTTAACTTGGATGCTTCCAGACTCAAAGCATATTGTACAGAAGACAAAATATTAGAATTTATGGTTCTGCATACTCTGAAACATGGCTCAAACTACTTCACAATTATGCTATAGAAATGCAAATATTTGTTGTTAAACACGCTTCCAGACTCAAAGCATATTGTACAGAAGACAAAATATTAGAATTTATGGTTCTGCATACTCTGAAACATGGCTCAAACTACTTCACAATTATGCTATAGAAGTGCAAATATTTGTTGTTAAACACAACAGACTTCGCTTTTGTCAATGTTAAACAAAAGAGAAATTTTAGACAGGTTAGTACAAGAAAGAAACTGATTCACTTCCAAGGGGCAATATCTTATCACCTAATCAGTAATCACATATCCTGGATTTAGGATTTTTTAACTTTTTTTTTTTTTTTTAATATTGGTGAATGTTCTAAGTCAGTTTACGTGCATCTCGCCTATTTTCAAGACAGCTGCCTACCTTACAAGATTTGGTTATCAAAGAAACTTGTAGGATATTAAATCCTAAATAAATGGTCGTCATAATTTGAACTCATTGCTTTGTAGTTTTTTATTGTTTAGAAGGTCCTATGGTCAAACCATGATAATTACATGTGCTGAAAATTCTAAGACTCACGTTCATCAAATCATTTAATATATCAATCTCTAATAAGAATGGTTACTAAATTTCAGTTTTTCAAACTAGTCGTAAAGCCTACCGAAAATCCTCAACATATGCAGAAGGAAGTTCCTCATCCAGAGCAGGTCTCACTGCAGTACATACCTGCGCAAATTAAACACCATGTGAACAAAAACAGATGAAATTATAAAACAACTTACAAAGCTGAATTGACCAAGAAAGAGGGGGAGGAGGATGCATGGAGGTAAGTAATTTCCATAAATTTAATAAAATCAACAAAATTTGTAGAATAAACCAGAAGACATGAAAGGATACTAAATACTAGTGTAGTTAACAACCTAGTCTAAATTTTCTTCGAGCATAATTAAATAAACAGGTTTTCTGATTTTGTTAGTACAGACTAAACCAATAGAAGATGCTCGAAGGTATGGAACATCAACTAAAAATTAGCACGGTAATAACCTTAAGAAATGGTGAGCAAAATAATATACATTCAAGTTCCCACGATAAGTTAATTACTGCTATTGTAAATCTTGTGACCGTGATTTCTTCATTTGTCCATGTCTCAAGAAAGGGAAAATCAATATCTATCTCAGCCACTTGGGACTTTTTATCTCCGTAAAATGGTTACTATTCTGGGATTGATTCAGATTGGAGCCTTACCTGTTTAATATTATCAATTATAGCAACCTGTGTAGTTCTTGGGTCAAGGAACTCGTTTTCTTCAAGCTCATTGAATGGTGTAATAATCACCTGAATTCACATCAGACGAGCAAACTGAGAAACTAAAGAAAACAAAATAACGAATCTGCGAGCTTCCTAGAACGTAGTGTCAAGATAATAAGTATAACCATCTACTGGCCCGACTATCCATACCAGTTTGTTTAGCTAGATATGCACAAAATCTTTACAACTAAACGGTTTGTGAACTTTTTGAATCTACTTGGATGGGGCTGGAGAGTATTCCATTTAAATCCCGAGATAAAACAGCATATCAATGCCAAAATGACGCAGAAAATACTACTTGAAATTTAAATAAAACGAAAGCAAACCCGAAGCATACAGAAAACAAAGTGCATGCTCTTCACACCACTCACTACAATTATCTCGAATCAACAAAACTAGTTCCCCAACCTTATCCGCGAGGAAAATAGCAGCTCACAATGACAATCGGTATAAGAAACTTACATCTCCAACTAAGCCAGGCATTTCGAGGGAAATCATGTGTGATTTGTTGTACTGAGGAAACGCTTCAGATGCTGCCTCATGGTACAACTTATCGTCATTCAAAATTTTCTTCACATCTGAAAATTGATAACCACGAAACATCAAATTCATAATTCGAACAAGAAAAATCACCGGAAATGATTGTCTAAAATGTATATCCAAAAATAAACATCTACAAGAACCGAATTGTAATTTATTACCTTTGGCGACGAATTGGATTTCTCCGGCGGGAGCGTTTAGAAGAAACCACTTCGCGATTTCCTTCTTCTGCTCGTCGCTGAGCTCCACTTCGTCGTCAGCCATTGCCAGAAACTGGAAATTTTTTCACCGATTTTCAAGCGAACTTAAGCAGAAGGGAGAGAGAGACGGAGACAGAGCGACGTAAAAAAAGGAGAAACAGTCGATGAGCTGTAACGGGTCGGTTTTAGCCCACTCGGTTTATCCGGCCCGCTTCGTGATAGTATTCCGACGTGTCGTCATATGTCAAAGCGCGGTCGCTGGTGGCATTAGGACGCTTTTTTGTCTGGGCTGGACCCAGCCCAACTAATGGGGTCAAGAGTGTTGACACGATTTGTCGTTTAAAAAAAAATTAATAAAAATGACCAAATTTAATTATAACGTAATATTTTATTTTTAAATTGATGAATAAATAGAAAATCGAGAAGGAGCAAGAAGGAATTTCTCCTTGTTAAGCTAAACGGGGTCGTGAATGGTAATTACATTCCCCGTCCCTGTCCCCAACCCCTAACCCCTATCCCGTCTCAGTATATGTGTATGTATATATAAAAATTATTAGAAATATCATTTTATGCAATCGAGACAAATACATTTCTGTCTTTGATAGTTATAATCCTACTAAATTTATTTCACTCGTTCGTATACGTGTTAATCGAGAAGACAATATCGTCACCCCTCAATAAATTGTTTCAGGTTACTGCTCGTTATTATTCTATCTTTTATGTGCGCTGAACGAACATATCCCAAACATTTTGAGAAAATAAAAACCAACATGCAATAAAATTAACGCAAATACCTTCTACTTTAAAAAAATGTTTAAAAATATATTAATATACACAGATAAAATGATACCAAATTATTAAGTCTTTTCGTGACAGTTCATATGAAGTTTCTTTTGAACGTAATATTTGATAAGAACACACACTGATTTTAACATAAGATTAGATACCAGATTTTGATCTAATCAGTACATGTCAAGATATTGATCCTAAATATTTCTATTCGAGTTGACGTACATATAAGATTTCATATCGACGTCAAATTGTGTGTCATATGTTTTGATGTGGTTGAATGTCTGGAACAAAATAATGTAAAACTGAACACACTGATAGGGTGAGTTCCTATACTCATATAGTTTCACGTCAACATATATGTTAGGATCAAACGATGAGTTAACCTAATATACGATGGTCATTGTCTAGAATCTCACTTGCCATTTGCAGCTTGATCGACCTTGATTTCTCTTTCTGGTAGTTAGCCATCTATGTCGCTCTCGATCCCACGAGTTAGTACAAAAAAGTATTTTTCTATTTGGGCTCGATGAGCTAGTTTAGGTCAATGACTAAACTAGCTAAAAAAATAATCAAAACACTGAATGTATATTAGATAAACGTTGACGTGTTTTTTTTTTTTAATTAAATTATTGAGACTATGAAAATTCGTTCTCTTTATCTATGACGAATAATTATATGAGTAATTGGTTATATATATATACCGAGAGAGTAGAATTTAAAAGGTTGCCACTTCAATTTAGTCGTGGTATTTTGAATTTTATTTAATTTTAAATTTATTTATTTATATATTTTCCATAAATATTAAATTTTATGGAACACATCATTTATTTATTTATTTTTAAGTTAGGTTGAATTTGATTTTTATTAAAATTTGTTAAATAATAATATTTTAACCAATTTATAATTAAATTAGATAGGTTATAAAACCTCCCAATTATATTGTAAATTAGTTAACAATACACGTGTACGGTCAAGATTCAATTTCTGAAGATAGGTTAAACGCGCCGCAGTGGTACATCATTTATGCCCTCGGCTTCAATAAAAAGGGTCTTCAAAAACCCTAGAGCCATTTTCCTCCCCTCAGAGGTCGCCGTCGCCGTCGCAGAAGGGAAGGGTTTTCTCCACCATAAACGACAATGGTCGGTCTTTTTCTCTTTCTCTCTTTACGTCATTTTCTCTGCGTACAATGGCGTAGATCAATGTCTTAGATGCGTTTTCCATTTATTACAGGGGATAGATCTTGTAGCAGGAGGTAAGAGCAAGAAGACCAAGAGGACTGCCCCTAAGTCCGATGATATCTACCTCAAGCTTCTTGTTAAGGTTGGTTTTTCTAATCGTCATTGGTTCCGCTGTACTCACGAGCTCTTGCTTTTTTGTGGCTTTTTCTTAGCGAATGGTGATTAATGCGTATGATTATTTTAAAATGAATTTGATTTAACTTGAGATATCGCGAATGGAGAATGGAGTTTCAAATCTAATTTTGTGAGCATCATTTGGAAGTTTATCCGTTGTTATTTTTGTATTTGTTCTCTGCTCATATTTCGGTTTTTGGTTCTACATTTTTTTAACCTAGTTGTGTTTGAAATGTGGTTGTTTGATAAGAAAGTAGAGGAAATTTCATGTGCAGTGATGATATCTGTGTATCCCAGCTCATTATGAGACCTTCCGTAGGTCTAGGAATGAACTAGTTCCACATTTATCTGAGCCCAGGTTTAGAGTTCAGTTTTCTAGTTTAATTTGAACAAGAACCAGGAGATGTCATTAATCATTGGCAATTAATAAACCTTGATTTCAAATTTTTAGTTTTGGAACCTTTTTTGCTCTCATGGAGTCAATGTTTTAGTTCTCGTTCATTATATTTTGATTGGTATCCGACTATGTTCTCATCCGCAATGAAGAAATATGTGATACCCAGCTCATTATGAAACTTTTTTTAGGTCAAGGACTGGACTTAATCCACATATTTGTCTGAGCTCAAATTATTCTACTTTTGAAGTTTCTTTCATTTCATCTTGAATTCGGAAGTAAAGTGGATATGAAAAATATGGGTCATGCATTAATTTCTGCTGTGTCCATTTACTATTCGAGTCTCTGGCTTCTTTATCTATACATATCTGGAAGGAAGTTTAGACTTTTAATGGTGGACTAAGGCTTCTATCCATTCTGATAGAGAGATGGGTTGTTGTTCCCTGTGATGCTTCATTTTTCAAACCATGCTAATACTGATTACACGATGACTGATCTTCAACTTGTCACTGATGGAACTACCCTAGAGTCATAAATTTATTATTTCCAGTAGTGGTGCGTGTTTGTTTGCATATCAAAACTATTTGTAATAACCTTTTTTTTTTCAAGCTTAGTAGTTCATTACCCTTATTTGGATTGCTTAAATGATTGATCTTTAATCTTGTTTACTGAATTCAGCTGTACCGGTTTCTTGTCCGAAGAACTGGAAGCAATTTCAATGCAGTGATCCTGAAGCGCTTGTTCATGAGCAAGGTGAACAAGCCACCAATTTCTCTATCCAGACTTATCAAGTTCACAAAGGGAAAGGTGTGTACTTCTATTTATGCACTACATGTTCTTAATATTTTGATTTCAGCCTTTCAGTAGTGTGTTATTTTCGATTGTCTAAATTCTCTGGTGGTTAACATGGTATAGGAAGATAAAATTGCCGTCATTGTGGGAACTGTGACCGACGACATTCGCGTTTATGAAGTTCCAGCTTTGAAAGTGACAGCCTTGAGGTTTACTGAGACCGCAAGGGCAAGGATTGAGAAGGCAGGTGGTGAGTGCTTGACATTCGACCAGCTTGCTCTGAGGGCTCCTCTTGGCCAGAATACGGTACGATTACAAGTCCCATTTACTTTCTCTCACTCTCAAACACAACCTCTGATATGCAAAAGCAACTGTGTGCTTGGTATTTTATCAGTTCATGTTCATCTTAGAAGCCACCTGCATGTTGAACATTATGCACAAATGCTTAGATTCATGCTTAATCTTCTGTTAATTTTGCTTTTAAAGGTTCTTCTTCGTGGACCGAAGAATTCCCGTGAAGCCGTGAAGCACTTCGGTCCGGCTCCTGGTGTTCCTCACAGCCACACGAAACCATACGTGAGGTCGAAGGGAAGGAAGTTTGAGAGAGCAAGAGGAAAAAGAAACAGCAGGGGATACAGAGTTTAAATTCAGCATATGTTCGACCCTTTTTGTGAGACAAAAAATTCATGTTTTGCTAGACTTGCAGAGATATTATTATGAGACTCAGTTATGTCTTAGTACAAGTTTTCATTATTATAAAACCTTAATCGTATTCAGTGAAAGATCTTGTTTAAATACTTTATTTTTTCTCTTGATTTTCATTGGATGATTTTATGAACGTCATTACACTTTTAATTTGACTAAAAAAATAAGTAGCGATTCAAGACTTGTAGGATAGAATTTGATATTGTTAGAACTAAATTCTGTGGATGATTTGAGATGATTAAAATTTGTTGTTTAAAGCTTGATGGATACTGAGTTAATGAGCTTGATTGGTTATTTTATTTTGCATTTTACGAGCGTGATCGGCCTACTTATGATACATGTTTTTACTATATAATGTAACATTATGGGTTCATGCTACTATGTGTGATGGTTAGAGGTTCGCAAACTAACATCGTGAACTTGCTTTGATTGACGAGTGTATACGTATTTTGTTTGGAGCTAGCTATGATATGGTGTCATTCTCGAATGATGATTGTACAATATTTGGGCTACCTAGGAGTCACTAGCTAGCCTTTTCCAATAAACTTATTTCCATAGTCTACGATACGAGTTATTATTGATCTTCAACTATTCCTTGGTGGATAATGACAATGGTCCACATTGGTATATAATGACAATGATCTTCAACTTTGTTGATAGTGATGATATTGGAGGATCAATTAGAGATTACCCAACTAATTCACGATAAAGAATTGGTCTAAATTAACCATGTTCATATGGTAAGATGAGCTATGAGTAAAAACGGCGCATGGATTAAGTAGAGAATCAAACCATCAACTTTTATAATTATAGTTAACTTCTCATCCATTAAACCACGCTCGGATCAATCATATGCATACTTCATATACTAGACCTATACCGTTGTGTCTTGTGGATATCCTATTCACATCATAGATTAAAAATAAGCTTGTTTACTATAATTAAATTTCTATATACAAATATAGTTATTGCCTCCCCTCACTTCAACTTAATTTAATTAATTATTTCAAATAAATTAATAGACTATTAATTTCATCTCCTAGACTTTCCACTTTCATTGTCCATATTTTTTACATTAAATAAATGAAGATACATCGATTTCAAACGGAATTGAACTTGAATAGGACGTAAGCTACCTCATTTAAGCCACCGTGAATTCTTAACGAACAAAAGAATCAATTAACTAGTGTCGTATTCATAGAGCAACGGTATGCTCGGATTGACGCGTTGGTTAATGTTTAGGCCGGATTTGAATGGCTTGAACAACAAGTCCGGATTTGAGCTGAAAGCCTTTGGTCTCCAAGAAGCTCATGGTGAGGTGTTCATCGTCTTCTCCGGTGAAGAACTCTCCCAATTCAATCTCCGACCACCCATCTTCTCTCTGTCGGACATCCCTAATTCCGTTGCTATCAAAATTGTCTCCCAAATCGGCAGCGAATAGCTTTATGGCTCTCTCCCTCCGATTCCCATAAAACAGAGACTCCATTTTGAGGTTGCTCTGTTCCTTGCGGCGCAGCCAAACAGAGCCTTGGGAGCTCTGCAACGCATCCCCCAATTGAACACAAACTTGGGCTGGCATCAAATCCAACCCATACCCTTTCTCTGAAATCTTCACCACAAGATAAGCTCCGTACAATGTGTTCGGAGACAGCCGTCCTGTTCTTGTTCTTCCATGGATTTCCACCCAGCTCGACGCTCTGAGCTCTGCAACTTCTGCGAATCTGGAAAATGGTTTTTGTTTTTAATCATTATGTTGTAATTATATGGCAAATTTGGAGGCGACCCATTGAAATTAATCATGAATAATACCTTGATTGAGGATCGGATTTCCAGCTCCAACAGAGTGGATCGGAGCTCCAAGTGATCGCCAGCTCTCTTGCTGACAATGTATAACAGATCTTCCCGGAAAATCTCTCCAACTCAAAGCTCTGCAATAACATTTCATTATTCGAATTCTTATCTTATTTCAGATTAATTACGAAATGGAAGACGGAATTATTTTGTTTCTTTACCTTTTTACCGCCGTCGATAAGGATCGAAGAACAGAGTCGGAAGAAAGCCTCTCTCTTCGAACAGAGTGACAATTCGCCAGAGATATCAGAGGCGGCCACGATTTCGGCATAGTTTCTAGGCAAAAATCTTCTCCAAACGACGTCGGATTCCGCCGCTGATCGGAACGTCGACGAGACGAGGGACAATTTCCCGGCGTCGGAGGGAGTCGTGAGTGACAGAATCGCCGAAATACAGTCCTCCGGCAACACTCCGATACCTGAAATTCCGGCCATTTTTTTAATTCAATCTTATCCTTAATTGGGTCTGCAAGAAAAGGAAATTTGGGTATTGGGTTTATATAGAATCATTTCCTCTCTCTCTCTCTTCTTTCTCTCTCTTGTTTGTTTAAGGAAAAGGATTAGATTAAACGCAGTTGTTTTAATAAAATGGGCGGCGTGGAATTTAGAACCCTTTTATTATTTAATTTAAATTTTAGTTTAATTTATTATATCAACTAAATTAATAAAAATACCATCAAATTGCTCACTTTTAAAAAATTAAAAATAATTTTGAGACAATTTCTAAATATTTCTAAAATAAAAAGATATTAAATAAATATCAATTTAAATATTTAGGCACGTGTAAATTTGGATAATTTTATTAAAATAAAAAAAGGTGATGAATATTTAAATGAATAGTGATTGGAGAGTTTCGTATGAAACTTCCATAGTTAGTACCCAAAATTGACCACCCCTCTTTCACTTTTTGAACTCTAATTTCAATTATTTGAAAATTCAAAAAGTCAATTAAAATAATAATAATAATAACAACTGAAGTATTTAATTTTTAAATTTTTTTTTAATCGTTATAATTTTTTAAAGGTAAAAAAAGTAATAAGTAGAAATGTCCGTTTTACTTGCAGGTCCGAGATGAAGGGAGAAAAATTCCCCGTTGAGATGGAGAATGGAAAGGAAGTGGGGAACATTTTTTTCGTTAGATAAATGGGCCCGAGAACGAGATTATACGTCCTTATCCCCACTTTCATCCCATTATATATAAATATATTTGTGACAGATAATATAGTATAATATAATATATATTAAATGTTAATATTTATCTGTGGTTTTAACTGGTATAGACTATTGTTATAATATTAAATTATGTTGGTACAACGTTAGCGGATTGCATATGAAATATATTAATTTATTATGATTTTTTTTTTTTACCGTTTTTAAATAAAGATGATATTTAAAAATGAAAATTTTAATATAACTATTTTTTTAAAAGAATAATAAACCGAAAAAATTACCGGTGGATAACCCAATCACTGCAAATTTGCTAGATAGAATTCCTATACCAATCCCCACAAAATAAATGAAAAATTTAGCGGGCATGGAGAATACTTCCCCGTTCCTGTCTCACTCAGTAGACATCTCTAGTAATTACAAATTGTCTCGAAATTTTCTCACTTTATCGATAATAGGTGTTTCCACTATAAACGTAGATTATTTTCACCCTTTCAAGACACTAACTTGTTCTCGTAATAGTGACGTTTTTTCATGATCAGAGGTTTGCGATCTCACGTTCCACTTCATGTTTTTTTAGTACAACGAATGGAGGTAACTAATTTGAATTTCCGACCTTAAGGGAGGTAATACATGTTAGTTATTGTTAATCTACGTTTATTTTAGTCACGTTTGATCTTGACGTTTAAAAGATAAGATAATTAACCCTATTTTTTACACTAAAATAAGTTTAATTACTGAACTGTAAAATTTTATATACCATCATTTATTTGATTAAAAATATACAATCATTTATTTGATTAATAATAAAGGTTGGCTTCTTGTGCACGTGTGAATCGGGATCTCTCATAATAATAATAATAATAATAATAATAAAATAACTTTAATATTCATGGTCAATGTCATGTTTTATAAGTATATATATTTTTTTATTTTTTTATTTTTAAGAAAGTTATTTAAAAATAAATACTAAAAATTAATTAAATATTATATTATCGATCAAAAAGTTTGAACGTTGAAGACCCAATATTTATGACAGTTATTTTATATAAAAAAAAAATTTAAAGATGAATTTTAATTTGATTTATAAATTTAAAATTTAATTTTTCATGTTAAAAAAATGATAATTTTTAAAATTTGAAAAAGTAATAATAATAATTTTTTTAATACTATTTCTTAGATAATTCAAGTATTTGTTTGGCATGCAAATAAAAAATTTGTGTCTTATTTTTAAAATTTTGATAAAATTTTTAAAAAATAGATTCACATGAAAAAAAATAGAATTTAAAACATTTAAAACGTAACATGATATAATAGTGGAAAATAATAATTATACAAAATTTATACCATAATACACTTCCATAAATTTAATTAATAACAGTTAGAAATTCACTATTTATATATAATTTCTTAAATTATTTATTACTATATTACTGGACTCCATTCGTTTTAAATTTTTATTTTCAAATCACTATCGAAAAATGCAAAGGACAATAAGTTGACATCGACCGTCAAAATCAAATGAAGGTCGAAGTAGAAAGGACCATAAAATCCTATTTCAGACGTCGAAATCAAATAATACTAAATGTAGAGTGTCACAGTCGCACTCTTGTGACAGCGAAACAACGATTCTGCGACACTTGCTCTAAAAAAGCGAACAAATCGGTCGTGAGAAATTTATACTTCGCGGACAATGTCAATGTATGTTCGAGCCTCGAGTCACACTTGAGAGAAATGTTTTGAAAAACGTGAGCGAGAAAATATGTTGAAAACAATTTGAAAGAAAGGAATGTTATAAGCAAAAGGCAAGTAGGCACCAATAATGATTTTGATAGCATATAACCCGAGTAGGAAGGAGTGACAACTAGTCATATCCTCCTATCGTACATTTTAGCCCGAGTGGATGTAGATATGATTTTGGTGATCGACCATACATATTCATATTAACATAATGTGAAATAGTAAAAGATTATCTAAGACGAAAGCATGTAAAAGGGGTTCGGAATGAGTATGTGGCCATAGACAACACGTCTGGGATAAGTATGACTGGGACATCTGACATATAGCCATAGATAACAGATGCAGGTGTGCGGTTTAGGTGAGTTATGTTCATATTAGTTAAATGTTCGTAAAATAATTATTTTTTATTTTTGAAAAAAAAAAAAAAAAAGATGAATCCCCTTTGGTTGCGAGTGGGTGCATTTAGTCAAGACTCCAGTATTTGACTATTGACCCAGCCCTCAGTTTCCGTTAAATTACAATTGGCCCCCAAACAAAATTAAAGTTTAAAAAAAATCAACGGTCAACGTTTTGACCGACATTTCCCGTTACCGGTTTTCCATTAGCATGCAGCCAAACAAGACCTTATTATTTTTATTATATTTTTTTAATCAACGCGTTCGGGTGGACCCCACAGCCACTCTCGTTACACATCGGACGATAAGTATAAAATAAGTATAAAATAAAGTTTATTATTATTTTTACTTCATATTAATATATTATTATTATTATTATTCGTTAAAATCTAACTTCACACGTGCCAAATTAAGTACGTCAAAAATATGAGTAGGAGAGAGAAACTAGAGAGAGAAAGTGTTTTATATAAACCCAATCGCCAAATTCATTTCCATACAAATCCAAGAGAGAAAAACTAGAGTGAGAAAGAGAGATTGGATTTTTTTGACTGTGAACAAAAAAATGGCCGGAATTTCGAGCATCGGAGTGTTGCCGGAGGACTGTGTTTCGGCGATTCTGTCACTCACGACTCCCACCGACGCCGGGAAATTGTCCCTCGTCTCGTCGACATTCCGATCAGCGGCGGAATCCGACGTCGTTTGGAGCAGATTTTTGCCTAAAAACTACGCCGAAATCGTGGCCGCCTCTGATATCTCCGGCGAATCGCCACTCTGTTCGAAGAGAGAAGCTTTCTTCCGACTCTGTTCTCCGATCCTAATCGAAGGCGGAAAAAAGGTAAAGAAACAAAATAATTTCATTTCGTAACTAATCCGAAATAAAATAATAATTCGAATAATCAAATGGTGTCGCAGAGCTTTGAGTTGGAGAGATTTTCCGGGAAGATCTGTTATACATTGTCAGCAAGAGAGCTGGCGATCACTTGGAGCTCCGATCCACTCTGTTGGAGCTGGAAATCCGATCCTCAATCAAGGTATTATTCATAATTAATTTCAATGGGTCGCCTCCAAATTTTCCATAAAATTACAGCATAATGATTAAAAACAAAAACCATTTTCCAGATTCGCAGAAGTTGCAGAGCTCAGAGCATCGAGCTGGGTGGAAATCCATGGAAGAACAAGAACAGGACGGCTGTCTCCGAACACATTGTACGGAGCTTATCTTGTGGTGAAGACTTCAGAGAAAGGGTATGGGTTGGATTTGATGCCAGCCCAAGTTTGTGTTCAATTGGGGGATGCGTTGCAGAGCTCCCAAGGCTCTGTTTGGCTGCGCCGCAAGGAACAGAGCAACCTCAAAATGGAGTCTCTGTTTTATGGGAATCGGAGGGAGAGAGCCATAAAGCTATTCGCTGCCGATTTGGGAGACAATTTTGATAGCAACGGAATTAGGGATGTCCGACAGAGAGAAGATGGGTGGTCGGAGATTGAATTGGGAGAGTTCTTCACCGGAGAAGACGATGAACACCTCACCATGAGCTTCTTGGAGACCAAAGGCTTTCAGCTCAAATCCGGACTTGTTGTTCAAGCCATTCAAATCCGGCCTAAACATTAACCAACACATCAATCCGAGCATACCGTTCCTGGATCGATACGACACTAGTTAATTGATTCTTTTGTTCGTTACGAATTCACGATGTCTTACGTGAGACAGCTAACGTCTTAATCAACTTGAATTCTATCTGAAATCCACGTATCTTCATTTATTTAATGATCGTGTAATGTAAAAAATATACGTTATATGTATAAAATAATTGTGTTGAGTCAACTTACTTGGATGGATGATGAAAGTATCGGGAAAGTCTCGGGAGAGAGATGAAATAGATAGTTTATTAAGTCAATCATTTAAAATAATTAATTAAATTAAGTTGAGGTGGTTGAGACAACAACTGTATTGTATATACAAATTAAATTTTGGTAGACTAGCTTATATTGAACCTAATATGGTATGTTCGTGTGAATATGATCTCCACTATACATAACTATATAGTTTTAGTACATGAAAGTGGACAAATTTTTTAGTCGATCAATAAGCATGCGTTGCACGTTGAAGGTGAAAAGACCATTATCTCAATAATAATAGGTGAAGCTAGTATTTACCGTTGTAATAGCTCAACCCCACCGCTAATAGAAATTATTTGCTTTTGTTTGTTATGTATCGCCGTAACAATCCAAACCTACTGTCAGTAGATATTGTCCGTCTTGGCCAATTACGTATCGCTGTAAGAGTCAAAGTCCACCGTTAGTAGATATTGTCAGCTTTAACCCGTTAAGTACTACCATCAGCCTCACAATTTTAAAGCACGTCTACTAAAGAGAGATCTCACAAATTCAAAGTCTTTTGTATCAGTGTCTATGACTCTAGTACCATTTGTAGCAGATGTTGTCTCTTTCGCTTTCACTTACGATCTTCACTCGTTTTGGCGCCTTATCTTCATCATCTGAAAAATGGACGGTGCAGAGCCATCGTCTCCAAATTCTCACAACTACTCCCCTGCCGAGCACAATCTTCTTCAACTTCATCGCGTTCTTCACCAATGGCTGCAATTTCCAGTCTCAAACCCTCCATCTCCATGTCTCGTTCGTTTCACATATCTTTCACCGCGCCTTCTTTACCAAATTCAATTAAACCCCTCGAAAATCTCCACTCTCCGAGCTCGTTTCCAATGAGAATCAAGCTCAATCACGTTCCTCCATTATCATTATCTAGAAGATTGTTCGTTCCTTCCGTCTCTGGAATTTGGGACGCCCTAACAGGGGGAAACAACCCTCGCGACGCTGTTACTGCTATTCGACGCGGAATGCTTCTCTTCAGAGAGGTAGATTTCTCTTTCAACTCACGTAATAATGCTTCGTTTATCAGAATTTTCGATTTGAATACGTGTAAATTTTGTTGGTTTTAAGGGCGATGTTTCAGGATCTTTAGCAGAATTCGACAAGGCAATTGAATTGGATCCTCGTCAAAAGGCATGTAGGTTCCTGCACCTCGCAGCGATGTTAGTAGTTTAGTTTGAAAATTCAAATTGATTTTGTGAGATTAACTATCAACCAGTTTGTTTATAAATTAAGTTCTGAATGGTAACGAATAGAGATATCTTGCTTTAGAGATAATTGGATGATGAGGAGTTAGGGTTAGGGATTCATTCTTAATTCTTAGCAGTGCATTGTTTAACTAATATGGATTTTCTTTATGGTTGCTATCAGATCTTTGGCAAAGAGGGCTTTCACTTTACTATCTTGATAGGTACTGATCTGCCCCAATTTTCCTTTTATGCTACATTTATGATAGGAAGAAATGCAGAAGTTTTTGAGTCAAACTAGAATCTGCTGAGTTATGCATTGGTATGAATGAATGCATGTAAATTTGGATGAATATGAATAGTTGAAGTAGGAATTCCATTTTTAGATTTGAAGAGGGAGCCGAGCAGTTCCGACTAGACGTTGCACAAAATCCGAACGACACAGAGGAATCTATTTGGTGCTTTGTTTGTGAGGCTCAATTGTATGGAGTTGATGAAGCAAGAAGGCGATTTCTTGAGGTAAGCTAATATTTATGAGATTATAAAAGCAGGGATGAAATATTGCTATATGATTATAAGAGTAACTTAGTGAGTTTGAGATGAATTATGAGAGTTCGTGTTCTTGAGTTAAGCACCTCTTTCATAATCATTATAGCAAACTCATCCTAAATCATGTTTGGAAGTTTGAATCATGGATTTAGGTAGGTAGAGATCCACGATCAGTCATGAGGGAAGCTTATAATATGTTTAAAGATGGTGGCCATCCTGAGAATGTATGAAACTTTTCTCTATTTTCCTCTATCTTCAATTCTTCTTTTCAGTCATTTGATCATTACAACTTCCATGTTCAATTGGGGTTTCTGGTTTTTTCAAATGTATGCTTCTTTTTTTAAATGATTTTCGATATTGTTGACAAACCCTCTCTTAATTTGTAACAGCTCAAGCCCAACGCTAGCAGATATTATCCTCTTTGGGTTTTCCCTTTCGGGGTTCCCCTCAAGGTTTTTACACCGGGCTGTGCGTGGGCTTAGGGAGTGGATTGTGAGATCCCACATCGATTGGAGAGAGGAACGAGTGTCAGTGAGGACGCTAGACCTCGAAGGGGGTGGATTGTGAGATCTCACGTCGGTTAGAGAGGTGAATGAAGCACCCTATTGTAAGGGTGTGGAAATCTCCCCCTACAGACATGTTTTAAAAACTTTGAGAGGAAGTTCGAAAGGGAAAGCCCAAAGATGACAATATCTACTAGTAGTGGGCTTTGGCCGTTACATAATTACCTTTTCAATGCACCATTTTGTTACCTGTGTTGTTTAAGTTTCTAGCTTATGATCTGACTGAAGAGTTGTTTTTATTCCATAGCTTGTTGCTGCCTTCTCAAGTGGCCGTGAGAATGAATACTTTTATGCTTCTCTATATGCTGGGCTTTATCACGAAGCAGAGGTTTGGTTAAAAGACTTCCAACTTTTTTTTTTACCTTTTTGCTAACTATCCCTGCAACCTATTGTTTATTAGTCTCTGAAAAGTCAATAATACCCTGAATCTTTATATTCTTGTCTTTTTTCCTTGTCCACAACTATACTACTCAGGCCTTTCTTTGATAGCTACAGAACTAGGATGAAGCATTTTGTTTCTATTTTTGATAGCCGGGATGTTGGACCCCATTTTTGGACTGTGTTTATGGTCTATCTCAGCTTATCTCACTAGTTTTAAGAGAAGCTTTGTGAGATCCCGCATCGGTTGGGGAGGGGAATGAAGCATTCCTTATAAGGATGTGGAAATCTCTATCTAGTAGACGTGTTTTTTAAAATCGTGAGGCTAACGGCAATATGTAATGGGCCAAAGCAGATAATATCTACTAGTGGGGGCTTGGGCTATTACAAATGGTATCAGAGTCAGACACTGAGCGGTATGCAATGAGGACGTTGGGCCCCTAAGGGGGTGGATTGTGAGATCCCATGTCGGTTGGAAAGGGGAATGAAACATTTCTTACAAAGGTGTAGAAACCTCTCCCCAGTAGACACATTTTAAAACTGTGAGACTGACGACAGTACGTTACGGGGTCAAAACGGACAATATCTACTAGCGGTGAACTTGGATTGGCCACCAAGCATTTTAAGTTATTAAATTGGAACTCAGAACTTTAAAAGATATCTCCAAACATATCTCTACACTAGTAGAAATTCAACTTTTAAACTGCCACGGTTGCAATTTCTCATCAAACAAAAGGTCTATTTTTAGAACTAGTTTGATACCCATTTTGCTACATTAAACTCAATCAAGAAAGCACACTCATCCATCCCTATGAGGAGATGAGATGAGATGACACAAACATAATACGTGATCCCGTGTAGTTAATATGAGTATAACTCAGCGGTAATTAACATATATTCCTTTCCTAGAGGTCGGAGGTTTAAATTTTCACATTCTTGTAGTATTTTTATCGTGCAAGAGCTGGAAATATTTTTTGTGGGATTATATTTTCATTTGTGCAGAAAAAATTGGATGCTGCCAAACAGCATATAGTTGCAGCTTGCCAGTCTCCATATGGACAGAGGTTTGAATCCACCATACATAGTTCCTTTGAGTGCAACCAATCATTAACTTCAATTGATTGGCAATGCCTCTCCTCTTTTTAGGTCTGATGATTACATGGCCGCTCTTGCCAAAGTTCACTGCCTCTGTCGAAACTGGAGTTGAAGTTAGTACAATTTTCAGCTAATTGCTTTGATGCCATATTCTACAATTTCTCTCTTTTCCTTCCCGTGTTCACTCTAGCGTTTTAGATCGGAATTCAAATTCTAACGATATCATATGAGGATGCCTGAACCAAATTGGTTCGGATCGTAATCTATCCATTTCAAGTGGGTTGAAAAAAAAAAGAAGGTGCATTTTGGTCTTTTTTTCGTTGAATCCAACATGGGAGTGGAGAGGATTCAAGCCTCGGGTCTCTTAGTCAGATTATATATTTTAACTTGTTAATTTATGTTCGAATTGACTCTAACTTGTTGTGAGAGTGAGTAAGATTCAAGTCCTCGATCTCTTAGTCAAGAATATATGCCATAATTAGTTAACTTATATTCGAGCCGGCTGTTTTTTGTTGTGAAAGTGTGAAAGATTCAAGTCTCAAATTTCTTAGCCAAGTATATATGTCTTAGCTAATTGATCTATGCTTGAGTTGACTCTATTTGGTTGTAGGAGTGTGAAAAATTCAAATCTCAGATCTCTTACCAAAGAATATATATCTTAATTAGTTAACCTATGCTCGAGTAGGTTCTATTAGTTGTGGGAGTGTGAAGAATATATGTCTTAACTAGCTGACCTACGTTCGAGTCGGTTCTATTTAGTTGTAGGAGTGTGAAAAATTCAAATTTTTAGCTAATTGATTTACGCTTGAGTGGGCTTTATTGGGTTGTTCGAGTGTTAATATATATATATTTTTTATTTATTACATGAAGTCCTTTTCACATTATAATTGCCCCAATTGGAACCAAACATACATCCATTTGGCATATTCTTGGTAGGTAGCACAAAAGGTTGGATATTCTTTGAGTTATTCCCCCTGGCTAATCAGGGCACCACTCTGTCACTTGTGGGCTTGTGAAGTTACCATTTTGCCCTCCACCAATCTTCATTTGCAACTCAAAAAGAAATAATAATAATAATAATAATCCATATTTATGAGTTTTTATTTTTATTTTTTTTGTTAAGTTAAATCATGAACTAATTAAATGAAATTAATAGTTTTGTACACTCAAAAATAAAAAATGCAGTTATACTAAAATTAATTATTTTAAAGCATAAAATTAAATAAAAACACTTGAAAAAGATAATAAAATATAATTATTTTTTAATAATACACATTAAATTTTTTTTAATCTATCTATAAATATTTTAAATTACAATATTTTTTTCTCATTATCGTATAAGCATATTAGAATTTTGGATATAAATTCAAACTTCGAATGTGTGGTAGTGACTTGAAGTTGTTTGGCGTTATACACGTCTCGGTTTCATTTTGGGTCATTATTATTATACTATTCGAGATTCCGATTTTCGTCTAACATTTTAATGAAATTTTAGCCCGAGCGTTAGGATAATTTTGAAATATTACAAAGGGTCCCGAGTAATATCGTAATATATACTTATTTATTTCATTTATTTTTGTTGAAATTTAGCATATATAAACACACACAATTCGAAGGGTAATTTAGTCATTTTACATTTTGGCGTAGAAATTTTTTTCCCCTTGAACACTACCTATACGTTATAAATAACTAACTTTGTGTGGTTTTTATGTTTCAAGTTACCTCCAAAAAGAAAACCATACGACGAACTGCTCATCTTCCAATTTCAAAATTCACTTCAGTCAATTCGTTGCAAGAATTTCACTTCTGGCGACGTTTTCCTTCATGAACTCTCTGTAATTCACTTCGTTGATTTGATATGTCGACGGAGAGATTGATTTCCAGTGGTACAACTCCGTCGGAAGCAGAGGCGCCGAGGTTGGCTTCATCGTCGCATTCGTTCCGGCAATGTGGAGAACCAGCTAGGGTTTTTGAGGAGCTGCCGATTGCTTCCATTGTATCGGTTTCGCGACCGGATACTGGAGATATCAGTCCCTTGCTGTTGTCTTACACCATTGAAATTCAATACAAACAGGTATTGAATTTATCTGTTTATCTTTCTCAGCAGTCCTGTTTGCTTTTTTTTTTTTGCGGTGTATTCAGACGATTTTGGGCGAAGATGTGGAAGATTGATTTGTTAGATGTTTTTGTTTGTTAATGTGAAATTTTAACGCGCTCAACTGTGAAACAGAACATGGAAAGAAAATTTGATGAGTACCTGTTTATGAGAAAGAGAAGAATTACTGTGTTTAAGTCTTCTATTTGAAAATTTCTGAAATGATTGGTAGAGATAGAGTAATGAACTAATATTTTATCATTTATATGTCTTAGACATTCTTGAATTTCAAAAGTGTCGGTAGGATCTTTCAATTATGTTAAATAGCTTTCAAACTTACTTGACATTAATTACAATTTACGAACTTGCACAAAATTGTGTCTAACATAATCTTGTTGAGTTGACCTTTCAATTTTGTGCTCAATAGATTTGTGAATTTTAAAAAATAGAAAAAATTTAAAGTTCTAGAAGTTGTTACACATTTTTAAAGTTGATTTGTTGACACCATTGTGAAAAAATGATGCTGACACTAAGTTCACTGTTAACAGTTTAAATGGAGCTTAGTGAAGAAAGCCTCTCAAGTTCTATATTTACATTTTGCGCTGAAGAGACGTGCATTTATTGAAGAACTTCACGAGAAACAAGAGCAGGTTTGACTTACATGGCATATTTCAAATCATCTTCTATCTATAACATTTCTGCTCCATTTGCCTTATCCAGAATGAGCCTGGTTAGTTTAGGTCCATTTTCTAATAACAATAATAATAAAAAACTGTTTTGAGGTCTTAGTTAAATTTAAAGAACAACAAAATTTTTAAAACTACCTGTTTTCGATTTTACGGATATTTAAACAGTGATTTAAAAGTAGCATACAAAATGCCAAAAATTCTCAGCAATAAGTGTGATAATAGAAGAACAAAATTAAAATTGTTATGAACAAGGGCCTGAAATGTGAAACTTGGATCCTCTTTAGTTTGTTTGTCATAAATTTTTTGTTTTGATTGGTCCTGTCATGTTTACATACAAGGTTAAAGAATGGCTTCACAACTTGGGAATAGTAGACCATACAGCTGCAGTCCATCATGATGACGAGTCTGATGATGGGTTATTTCCTTTGCATGATGAACAAACAACAAAAAATAGGTAACTAATAAAAAGGAATTATGCATTATACCAAATTAATCATTTTATCTTCTGGTGGATTGTGAGATCCCACATCGGTTGGCGAGGGAAACAAAGCATTCTTTATAAGAGTGTCGAAACTTCTCCCTAGCAAAGGCGTTTTAAAATCGTGAGGCTGACAACGATTCGTAACAGGCCAAAATGGACAATATCTGCTAGCGGTGGATTTGAACGGTTACAAATGGTATTAGAGCCAGACATTGGGCGATGTGCCAGCGAGGACGCTGGGCCCCAAGGGGGATGGATTGTAAGATCCCGCATTGGTTAGAGAAGAGAACGAAGCATTCATTATAAGGGTGTGGAAACCTTTCCCTAGTAGATGCGTCTTAAAACTTTGAGGGGAAGCCTCTAAGGGAAAGCCCAAAGATGAAAATATCTGCTAGCGGTGAGCTTGGACTGCTACATCGATATTATGCCTCTTATACTTTCTTTTGGGGTGTAAGAACTGAGAAGGGAGCTATGATGCTTTGGAAAATTGATCTTTTAAAATGTACAGGAATGTCCCTTCTGTTGCTGCTTTACCCATCATTAAGCCAGCAATGGGAGGACAGCGGTCCATTTCAGACAAGGCAAAGCTAGCAATGCAGGGTTACTTAAATCACTTCTTTGGGAACTTGGATATTGTAAATACTCGTGAGGTGAGTGTAAAGTTTTCTTGAAACATCTGCTTCTTTTAGAAAGACCAGTAACTTTGATCAAAGAAATAAATAACTTCTCTCGTTTAGTTTTGGTGTACTTTGATATCAATGAAATTTATTTCTAAACTCCTACACCTTCTCAGTTTCTCTAATTAAGTAATCTTGGAAAGCAGGTCTGCAAATTTTTAGAAGTCTCGAAGATGTCATTTGTAAGAGAACACGGTCCGAAGTTGAAAGAAGGTTACCTAATGGTGAAGCATTTGAAACAGCTAACAGGATCTGATTCTAGTATAAAATGTTTTGCATGTCATTGGTGCAGTTGCTGCGTGTACAATTGGAAAAAGGTTTGTTTACTCAACTCATGTGATGCTTTTGATCGAATTTAAATTTCATAATGACGAGTTAGTTCCTGTTACTGTTGACTGCTTTAGAAGAAAATTATTTATATTTATATTTTAGCAGTGGAATTCTTACCCTTGCTATTAATACTCCCACATTGTAACAATTATGAATTGCATAACTGCAACATGTCCTCTTCTTTTTTCAATGACCAATACGGTGGTTTTTTTGACAACCCCTGATGACAAACAGGTTTGGGCTGTTTTGAAACCAGGTTTCTTGGCCTTGGTTGCTGATCCCATGGACACTAAACTCCTAGATATAATTGTTTTTGATGTTCTACAAACATTAGAAGAAAAGGAGGGATCCCAAGCATGCTTAGCATATCATGTCAAGGAGCGCAATCCTTTACGTTATTCATTTAAGGTGCGTTTTTTCTTCTTTTTGCTCTTCTTATTTTCAATTTCAAGATTTGCAGTAACTCCACCCATCTTTTGTACTTCGTTCTGTTCTATGTAATTTCTTTACACAACTTGTATATTACCAAAACAATTTTCTGCAAGGTCAAGTTGAGCTGAAATCTTCATTTGAGGTTATGAAATTGAACTTGTCTGGGCAATGCTGGTTAAGGAATTCAGATATTTATTTCCTCGTGTTAAAATCTTCAACATTGATTTCTTTATGATTGGATATTAAGTCTCATGAACAATTAATAATTTGGGGAAGAGATTTCATGTGCCACGTTCAAATTTAATGACAATTCAGAATGTTGTGAAAAGGTTAGAGGCGGAAATGGAAATCTGAGGTTCAGAACCACAAGTACCGCCAAAGTCAAAAAATGGGTCTCAGCAATTAATGATGCTGGGTTTGGATCCAAAGATGGTTGGTGCCACCCTCATCGCTTTGGTTCTTTTGCTCCTCAGAGAGGTTTGAGTGATGATGAAAGCCAAGCTCAGTGGTTCATAGATGGCCGGGCAGCTTTTGAAGCAATCGCTTGTTCTATTGAGGCTGCAAAATCTGAGGTTCTATAGCCCAAATGAAAAACGAAACAACATGCTTGTCAAATCTCATTGTTAACTTAAGTGGTCTAACATTCTTTGCAGATATTCATCACTGGTTGGTGGCTTTGCCCTGAGCTTTATATGCGACGTCCTTTTCACAATCATTCTTCTTCACGGCTTGATGCATTGCTGGAAACAAAGGCAAAAGAAGGTGTCAAGGTGTTTAAGCAATTCCCAATATCCGTGTGAACTAACAGTTTATTTTAAAATACTGGATTTTGTTGCATTGTTAGGCATTAACTGAGTTTGAATATTTTGCTGATGTCGTAGAATGCAATAAAATTTGCTTAAAGCCTTAAACTTTTGATCGTCTCTTCATGAAGTTCTAGTACTAGAAGTTATGTATGTGCATATTACTCTAGCTATTATTTGGTTTCACTTTGAATCTTTGTGGGTCTACACAGCCTCCAATTTTTGTCTGAGTAGTTTACACACATTATTATTATTATTATGATACATTTCCTAGAACTCATCATGAATTTAATTTCACTTTGAAGCTAATGTTTTGCAGATTTACATCTTAATGTATAAAGAGGTCCCTATTGCTCTGAAAATTAACAGTAGGTATAGTAAGAAGAGGCTTCTAAATATTCATGAGAATATTAAGGTACTACGTTCTCCTGATCATATGTCAACTGGGATTTACTATTGGTAAGCATTGTGTAGATTATGTTTAAATTTGTTATATTTTACTTCTGTTTTCAAACAATTCATCACCATTCCATGGCATAATGGCAGGTCACATCATGAAAAACTTGTCATCGTTGATCACCACATTTGCTTCATTGGAGGTCTGGATTTGTGCTTTGGCCGCTATGATACAATGGAACATAAAGTGAGTGATTTCCCTCCTTATACATGGCCAGGAAAGGACTATTACAACCCCAGGTAGCTATTATTCTTCACGAATAAAATGAGAAACTTGTTGTAATCTATTTAAAATATCACCATTTTCTATTCTTGTGTTCTCAAGCATGCATATGCCTGCTTGAACAGAAGAGATATTCATGAACTTCTAAAAAAATATTCAGTTTTTTCTTCTTTGGAAGTATACTTTGTTTTTAGGGAACTTCTATAATATGTTTTACCACCTTGCTTGTGTTAGAGAATCTGAACCAAATTCTTGGGAAGACACAATGAGTGATGAATTGGAGCGGGAGAAGTGTCCTCGAATGCCATGGCATGATGTTCACTGTGCTCTTTGGGGATCTCCATGTCGTGATATTGCTCGTCACTTTGTTCAGAGGTGGAACCATGCCAAGGTCAATCTTGTAACACATACATGTGCTTTCAATTTTAATTTTTTCCTTTCTAACGTGTCAAAGCATTATTCTAGAGAGATAAAGCCCCAAATGAAGAAAAAATACCTCTATTAATGCCTCAACATGACATGGTCCTTCCACATTACATGGGAAGAAGCACGGAGTTGAGTTTCAAAAATGAAGGCTCAGAGCAAGATCATCAAAAGCAGAACACGGAAGATTTCTTTTTCTCCTCATCACCACAGGAAGATATTCCATTACTTATGCCTCAGGAAGTTGGTGGACTTCCAGATTCTAACATGGAAAGAAATAGTCAAATGAACAAGCAAATGGAGATACAAAGTAGTGCTATGGATTCTTTTCAGGCATACAATGTTGAATCATTGACCCAATATGAACAAGCAAATGGATTGTTCGATGAATTTGGATTTTTGGATGAGTTTGGTGATTTTGGTCTTTCGAGGGAAGCTACTACTGATACTCCGCCATATATGAAAACTTCAGATGATTGGTTGGAAACCGAACATGAAAGCAATCATGTTGTTGCTGTAAACGAGGTCAAAGAAATCGGTCCTCTTACGACCACCAATTGTCAGGTAACCTATACTTCTCATATTCTGTGTTAATGACAATTAAGATTCTTAAGTTTGAGGATTAAAAGACATTTTTCTTCTTGTAAACCGTAATAGACACCTTAAAATTTCACCAAGACGTGCAGATCTATCTATGAGTACAATGACGTTTACACATATTCGTCTTAATTAAGAATATTATGTATGCACTCATGGATATGTCTGCTGGTGATTTTAGGTAATAAGAAGTGTCAGCCAGTGGTCAGCAGGAACAAGCAAACCAGAAGCAAGCATCCATGCTGCTTATTGTTCTGCCATTCAAGAGGCAAAACACTTCATCTACATTGAGGTAACAAGCTTAATCGTGGGAACTTTTAGTCTTTTTTTTTTTTTTTTTTTTGGGACACTATTTAGAAGGAAAAAAATTATTCTCTTCAAAGAATCATTTACCATCACGAGAATCCTAAAAAAGAAAGAGCTAGTTATCACACCAAAGGAAACTAATCTGCTAATGTAACTAGGCCTTTGGGTTATAATGTTACGTTACGGGTAATACAATTCACATTAGGATATTTACAATTACAAAAAGGGGAAAAAATGGAGTGATAAAAGAAGCAAAATATTGGCTGCATGTAATAGTGGAACAGAATGAGTGCACGGTTTGCACTTGCTTCTCTACCTGTTATTTAGCCAATCAGGAATCAATTTCTTTCTTATTCTCTCTTATTCTTGAACAGTACTCACTTATTCTTTATTCTTGAACAGTACCGTACACAGTTCATAGCAGTGCCCACTATCAGTAGATATTGCCCTTTTTTGACTTTTCCTTTTGAACTTTCCCTCAAGGTTTTTAAAACATGTCTGCTAGGGAGAGGTTTCTACACCCTTATAAAGAATGTTTCGTTCTCCTCCCCAACCGATGTGGGATCTCACAATCCACTCCCTTTCGGGCCCAGTGTCCTTGCTGGCACACCACCTCGTGCCCACCCCCCTTCATAGCTCAGCCTCATCGCTGGCACATCGCCCGGTGTCTGGCTCTAATACCATTTGTAACAGCCCAAGCCCATTGTTAAGTGGATATTGTTGTCTTTGGGTTTTTCCTTTCGGGCTTCTCCTGAGAATTTTTTAAAATGCGCCTGCTAAGGAGAGGTTTGCACACTCTTATAAATAATGCTTCGTTCTCCTTCCCAACCGATGTGGGATCGAGCTACAATTTTTTTTACTGATGGGGTTTTTTACTTTGATGAATGAGCTCAACAAAGATAAATAACTAATCGTCATTTCTGTCAATGTGTCATTAAATGAGATGATGAATGAGTTTTACCCTCTTGTTTTACTTCCAGAACCAGTTTTTCATATCAGGTTTATCAGGGGATGAGACCATCCACAATCGGGTTCTGGAAGCACTATACCAACGTATATGGCTGGCTCACAAAGAAAAACAATGTTTTAGAGTTATTATTGTTTTACCACTCTTACCCGGATTTCAGGTACATATTTGTATATTTCCTTTTTAAAAAAAATCTAAATTTCTTTCTCTTTCTACTGCCTTTTATATGCATTCATGGACTCTATGCTCCCTGTCCCTTTTGCATCCATCAGGGTGGTGTAGATGATAATGGCGCAGCAACTGTTCGAGCCTTGATGCATTGGCAGTATCGAACAATTAGTTGGGAAAAAACTTCGATATTGTACCGTCTCAATCTTCTCCTGGGTTCTAAAACACAGGATTATATCTTGTTTTGTGGCCTCCGATCATATGGCAGACTTTTTGATGGTGGTCCAATTGCCACTAGTCAGGTACTTTTTGCTTCCCCAAAATATGCAGATGGTTTGTCTTTGTTTATTTATTTCATAACTTTTATTATTCGTTATTGGTTACCCTCATCGATCCGGATTTATCTATATGGATATATAGTCTGTATTGTGAGATCCCACGTAGGTTGGAGAGTGGAACGAAACATTTTTTATAAAGGTGTGGAAACCTCTCCTTAGCAAACGCGTTTTAAAACTTTGAGGGGAAGCTCAGAAGAGAAAGTTCAAAGTGGACTTGGGCTGTTACATATGGTGGGAAAAAGCGAAAAAAGTTGCATAAATAGCTGTGGAATTTGTTCCACTGCTACAATAAACCAAAACAAAATGTTTCAATAATATCAAAAGTTAAGTTGTTTAAAAACGCTATCAATTTGACCTTGTAATGAACTACCTGATTTTCATTTTTCAGGTGTATGTGCACAGCAAATTGATGATAATCGATGACTGCATTACCTTTATTGGTTCCTCCAACATAAACGATAGAAGTTTACTTGGATCCAGAGATTCTGAGGTATATCATTCTTAGCTACTTTAGAGTATATTGCTCGTCTATCTACTCGTTCTTATCACCATATTTCCACTGCAGATTGGGGTGATTATCGAGGATAAAGAGTTTGTTGATTCATATATGAATGGAAAGCCATGGAAGGCTGGAAAATTCGCTCATAGTCTACGTTGCTCCTTGTGGTGTGAGCACCTTGGTCTTCATCTCGGAGAGGTTTATCTAATTAGTATATATATTAGCATTTGTCTCAGAAACTTCCAATCATTACAAATATCTTCCATTTTACTTGAAGACCATACAAATTCAACTTATATTATATGCCTTAATCACTTCAGGTCAGTCAAATCCTTGATCCTATAGTAGAAGCAACATACAAAGATTTATGGATAGCTACGGCAAAGGTGAGAATAACTAGTTTTGTATAATAATAGATATCATCAACATTCTCGTTTTTCTAATTGTTTTTGTTCTGTCTTCTTTCATAAAAAAAGAACATAAAAATGTATGATAATCATTTATTTATTATGTGTTTTTAAAATTTTCTTCATAATTTGAAAAACGGTTCTGAAAAATGAAAAATGAGAATTTGAAACCGTTACTAAATGCTGTTGGATGATGAAAGTCCCACGTCGACTAATTTAGGGAATGACCATGAGTTTATAATTAAAGAATACTCTCTCCATTGGTACAATGTCTTTTGGGAAAACCCAAAACAAACCCACGAGAGCTTATGCTCAAAGTGGACAATATCATACTATTGTGAAGAGTTGAGTTCGTTTAACAAATGTTTCTATTTTCCTAAACAAAAAACAAGGAAACGAGAAATAATAACCTTATGATGTCTCCAATACTATGATATTGAAAATTTGCTATGAATTTAATGCAGGAAAACACAGCAATATATGAAGACGTCTTTTCTTGCATCCCCAACGACAACATAAACTCAAGGTAACCAAACAACTACGTATCATCATCGTCTTTAACATTTTTAGATAAAAGTTTTTTTATCTTTTTTGTTCATAATGTATTCTGCCAAATTCAGATCATCTTTACGCCAAAGTTTGGCCGATTTGAAGTGCAAACTTGATCATAACACACTAGATTTAGGAATAGCTGCTGAGGAGATAGAAAACCATGAAAATGGGGAAGTAAAGATGATAGATCCAATGGAGAAACTGAAGTGTATAAGAGGACATCTTGTCTGTTTTCCATTGAAGTTCTTGTGGCAAGAAGATCTCAGACCAGGCTTCATTGAGAGTGAGTTTTATGCTGCCCCTCAAGTTTTTCATTGATATATATATGTATATGTATGTATACTATTCATGCATGATCACAAGATCACAAAGTTGAAGATCGAACCATCGACTTTTAGAATGATAATCTGTGGGTAAATAATATGTACATAACCATTCTTTTTCCATCATAGTATTTTCTTCTTTTTTTTTCACTTTGGAATTAAATTTGTTGGTGATCTTTTGTAGCATATCCAAAATTGGTTGAAATATGCAATGAATTCCGTCATATGTATGTATATATTAAGCATGCTCTATTTCTATTTTGTAAAGAAAAAAATTCGCAAGGCTGTACAGCTTTTTATTAATTTATTAAAAAAAAAAAAAAACTAAAACTAAAACTAAAACTAAATAGTTGAGGCTATGCTAGGCGAACATTTTGATTGGTACAAAAAGGACTATTTAAAGTACGAGATTTAGAAACGGGAACTAGCAATGGCTGCATATTCAATCGAGCACATGTGATTGAATCACTTATACTTAAGCTCGAGAAAGATTCTTTATACTATACGTGCCTACTTCAACTTCACCTATCGCTTGTGTCGCGTAGTGTAGCAAGACTACAAGTCAAGTCTCACTAAGGAAGATTTTGGGCCCCAACAACAAAGGAACGAACATTTTTTGGGACATGTCCACTTTCCATTACTCGACGAGGGAAATTCCTCGCACATAATTAAGGGAGCCATTGAAAGGTGCTAAAACATGAGAAACGGTGACTACCCGAGCTAACGATAGAATCAGAACACTTTTCGCCCAAGTCCGTTCCAAAGTGGTTTTATAACAAATTTGAGCATATCTTAAGCCATAATTGGCCTCGTAATAATTTGGTTAAGGTGAAAAGATCAATGTTAATTACATTTGATTCACAACCATTTTCAATAAGAAAAATTGGGCGCGAATTCATAATTTGTGGTCATTTTGGGAGGCGCGAATCAGGTAAATAAGCGTGCTCTCTCGTTTGAAATTTCTGGGCTCCACTTCTTTGAGCAATTCGCTTCTGCAATTATGGCGCTCGACATTCTCGCTTTTTTCATCTTTTTTTTCGCATTTCAATCCATTGTCCAGCTCATGATTCATCGCTAGAATTCATGTATTATCTTGTCTGGAATCCTTAGGGTTTTCACTTTTTGTTTCGATGCTGAGAAACAGATAAAGGAGCTGTGGCGTAGTCATTGATCTCTTGAAACTTTCATTCTAGTCCAAATGTAGTTCGAAGAATTTGTTTCCTTACTGGAATGACATGAAATGGACTTGTAATTTTGGAATTTCGACAATGGCTGCTTGATTGAACGACTTTCTGACTGTTTATAGTAGGCGTTCATAGATCATAATTCAATTTAGAGTCAGGGGTTGGATTCAAAAGCATTGAATTAAGAACGGTGAGATCTCACCTCGGTTGGAGAGAGGAACGAAGCATTCCTTATAAGGGTGTGGAAACCTCTCCCTAGTAGACGCGTATTAAAACCGTGAGGCTAGCAGCGATACGTAACGGGCTAAAGCGGACAATATCTGCTAGCGGTGGGATTGAGCTATTATAAATGATATCAGAGCTAGAGCGGTGTGCTAGCGAGGACACTGGACCCCTGGCGATATGTGACATGTTATAGTATGAATTCTTGAATTTGGAGGACTAGTTTAATAGTTACTCTCATTTTATCTTCATTCTAAAGAGGTTATTGATTATTTACTGAGATTTACATATCTTTCATATGGGATTTGACTTGCAGTAGAGATCAGAGTGCTTCTTGTAAGCAAGAGGATTGAACTGGATGGCTTCGGCTGCAACAAAATCAGGATTGAACTGGATGAAGCCATCTTCTAAGTTCTTCAAGGATGGGGCTTCACTTAAGTGTTACTGGAAAGTAAAATTTAGGTAATGCTTTCGACAACTTTTTATATGGGCCCAAAAATTTGGGCTAAAACTGATAGTGTCTTAGACTTGATTGGTGCATTGATTCTTCTGGTAGATCTTGCTTGAATTTATCATCTATAACTGTTTGTTTTAAATTTGGGCTGCCTTTATTTCCTTATCAATGCAATGATCCACTTGCATTTTCGTCTGGTATGCCTTTCTCAGAAACTAGATATTTAAAATCCATAGCTAAGGCACGGCCTACCACTTAATTGAAAATGGGATCAACTTTGAAATGTAATTCGACGGTGCTAACATCATATAATTCTCTCTCTTACTCGATGTGAGAACAGATTATCTGTTGATGAATTGAAGTTAATCTTAATGTTCAAATAGTTCTTGATGTGTGAAGTCCCACGTCGGTTAAGGAGGAGAACGAAACATTCTTTATAAGGGTGTGGAAACCTCTCCTTAGTAGATGTGTTTTAAAAACCTTGACGGGAAGCCGAAAAGGGATCAACTTTGAAGCGTAATTTGATGGTGCAACATCATATAATTCTCCTCTTACTCGATGTGAGAATAGATTATGTGAGATCCCACGTCGGTTGGAGAGGAGAACGAAACATTCTTTATAAGGGTGTGGAAACCTCTCCCTAGCAAACACGTTTTAAAAACCTTGAGGGGAAGCCTGAAAAGGAAAGCCCAAAGAAGATAATATCTGCTAGGTGTGGACTTTCGCCGTTGCAGAGCTTTTAGTAATTGAAGTTACTAGTTCTTGATGTATTGTTTTGATTTACTGTCAAGGGGTAGATGACTGAAATACTTTTGAATCTTTGAACTGTTTCCTTTCCCTCAACTTTTTCCGTGACAATGAAAATAATTATCATCTGTTCTTCAAGACAGAGTAGTGGAGTATTCTGTAGAGACAGCCATGGCCGTAATTGTCGATGGAAATATTAGCTTGATGATCTGATAGAATTTAGCATTCGCATTGGCTCCATATATCAATTTATTGGTGAACTACTTGTTGGGTCTTGATAATGAGGTGAATTGCCATTGAATTAGGACCGCCTTTCTCTTTCTCTGTCTTGCATTCACACACAAGAGTCTTAAATGGTGCTTGTATCTTCAGGCAACTCTGCAGGCACGTGTTGGCTGGAATGTTGATGGCATTGACCTCATCAGTCCTTGCAGCTGTTAAGACAATTTCAGTTTGATCACTTGAAGAAGAGGACAAATTAGTTCACTTTTCGCTTTGAGGTGAGTCTCTCATGCCTTTCACCGACTAAGGTAATCCAGCTAATTATTGTCTTTGAAATGTCAAAAGTAGAAACGACTGTTTACTTTTTTTATTTTGCATGCTTTAAACAAGATCTCGGTAGGTGAACTACTTTTTCACTAATATCATGTGTTGAATAAATATTTTGCTGTCGGAACTAGAGCTTTTGTACATATTAAATAATATGTGAGATCTTACGTCAGTTGGAGAGGGAAACGAAATATTTTTTATAAGAGTGTGGAAATCTCTCCCTAGCAAACACGTTTTAAAACCTTGAGGGGAAGCTTGGAAGAGAAAGCCCACAGAGAACAATATCTGTTAAGCAGTGGGTTTGAGCGGTTACAAATGGTGTCAGAGCTAGATATCGGGTTACGTGCTAGCGAAGAGGCTGGGCCCGAAAGGGGGTGGATTGTGAAGTCCCATATCGGTTGGGGAGGGGAACGAAACATTCTTTATAATGGTGTGGAAACCTCTCCCTAGTAAATGCGTTTAAGAACCTTGAGTGAAAGTCTAGAAGGAAAAATCCAAGGAGTACAATATCTGCTAGCGGTGGGCTTGTTCTATTACAAATGGTATCAGAGTAGACATTGGACAATGTGCCAGCGAGGAAGCTGGGCCCCGAAGGGGGTGGATTGGGGGGTCCCACATTGATTGGAGAGGGGAACGAGTGCCAGCGAGGACGATGGGCCCTGAAAGGGTTCAATTGTGAGATTCCACATCGGTTAGAAAGGACATTCTTTATAAGGGTGTGGAAACCTCTCCCTAGTAGACACGTCTTAGAACCTTGAGAAAAAAACAAGAAAGAAAAAATTCAGAGAGAATAATATCTGCTAACGGTATACTTAGGATGTTACAAAATGAGAGTGTACTAACAAAACTAATGTCTATCATTACTTTGAATGACCCTCTTCTTGCTATCTTTTCTTACATTAAAAGCTTTCTAAGATCTGGTAAGAGAGATAGTATTGCCCTTTTCGTGTCTAAAAATGTCACAGTCAAGAGTAGGGAACATTATCTTTAATGTAAATGCTTTCATTTTATGCTTGGGAACAAGAATTCAGTTGTGGCTAAGCAAAGAAAGGGGAGAAAAGGTATCAAATAATCGAAGTTACGCGTTGAACATTCTAAAACCATTATTGATTTGGCCACTTGGTTGGTAGAAAAAGACACCCACACTGTGACTAATAGGCCTTCATTAGGATCCAATTTGATTGATTTGGTTCATTATGAACGGTGAACCCATCTAAATATCTAAATAAAAGTGATCCCGATGGTAGGATGACTAAAAAAAACTTAAAAGAATTGAAAGTAAGTACTAACAATGTGCACATTTCTTTATGGTAGCTCAAGTATAGGAACTCCAAAGTTAGACATGCTTTACTTGGAACAATCTACATGTAAGTGAGGACAAAACATGCTAGAAAAACTCGTGTTGGTATGTGTTGATAGTCTTCACTGTTATAAGTGAGGTGTAACAACATGACCATGTCACATGGGATGCAGGAGAATGTCGGAGCACATAAGTGTCGAATCCTAGACATGGATCGTTCGTTACATTATCATTCTATCTTCTTTGTGCAATCTATGAGTCTTATAACGTTGAACTAAGTATACAAAATCTTCTATATTCCGCTATTGTTTGCTTGCTTTTCAAGCCTTTATTATCATAATATGGGAGTTTAGATTGTGACATCCACCAAATCTCTTTGATCTTATTTCTAGAATTTATAGGTTTCATTAGTTCATTCCTTTTTTTCAATGGAATTTTAGTTGTTGACAAAAAAAAAGCCTTCAATTTAGAGGTTGTGAATCTTGAATAGGGCTTAGATTAGGGTTTGGCCAATAAGAACACAAACCCAACCCACATGAGTTCATAGCTTTGTTGACCAAATTTGTCAATTTTTGTGTGCAATAAACTTAAATTCTTGTGAGTAATTATGAGCCAACAAATATGAAGTAATTTACAAGTTCACTCTTTTTGCTCTAACCCCACTTGTAGAAAACATAAACCTTTTTTTTTAGTGATCATCGAGTTTCAATAATGATTTAAGAATTAGGTTATAAATTGTAACCGTTAAAACCTACTACTAGAGAGAGGTTTATACACTCTTGTAAGAAATGATTCTTAGGGGCCAGTGTCTTCGTTGACACACTATCTGGTGCTTGGCTTTGATATTATTTGTAATAACTCAAGTCCACCGCTAGTTGATATTATCTTTGTTAGGCTTTCACTTTTGGGCATCCTCTCAAAGTTTTAGAACGTGCTAGGGAGAGGTTTTTATGCCCATGCAAGGAATGTTTCGTTCCCTCCTCTAGTAGACGTGGGATCTCACATAAATACTTTTATTAAAAATGTTCAAAATTTAAAATATATTTTTTTCTTTTCTAGTAAACAAAACTTGGTAGTTTTTTTTTTAATTAAAAAAATCGTGTTTTTTATTTTTTTATTTTTGATGCTATTTACATCAGGAAAATAGAAAATATTTATTTAAAAAGATAAATAAATGTAGAGTAATTCAGTTTAGACTAGCTATGTTATTTATTTTGATTTTTTTAATATTTTTATATAAATCATAATGTAGATTGAATATACTGCCAAATATTTGGGCAGCTTCTGGATGTCGGCATGTGCTGCCTGCACCGCCCCACGTGATTGTTTAGTTGGAAAAAATTACGTGTCTTTTTCTCATTTGCTATAATTTACGCTTCTGTGGACCCCTTTTTTGTATCAAAATCAAAATTATTTTTTTACTAAAATACCCAAAATGCCCCTCCTCTCTTTTTTCTAGGACTAGTTTGGATTCTAACACTAATTGTTGGAGGGTAGAATGGTCACTATGGTGTTTGTACTCGACCTCTAATAATACAATTACATTGACCGCTAGGTTAATCCTGATTTCAAATACCCTTGTTGTGAACTCTTAATTTCTTGCCGACTTTATTAAATTTTGTCGGTAGCTTTCACTGAATTGACACACGTGATATATTTCATAGGTATCCATTGAAGTAATAACGTCGCTAATATTAAACATGAAGGGTCCATCCACAAGGGTGTTTTGACACTATTTATAAAGTATAAAGTTATGTCGTGTGAAACAAATTAATCATAAGTGTGTCTCTCCCCATTATCTTCTAGCAAAAGGCCATTCGTGTTTTTTAGGTGTTAAATAATGCAATAGAAAGAAGAAAATATAATTGTTAGGAGCTTCATTTTTTTTATAATTAGATTTTTTTTTTCTTCTTTCATACTAATGAAATCTAATGAAAATTTTGATTTTAGAGTATTTTAGAGTTTAGAAATAATAATAAATCTTTTTTAAAAAAAGAAAATAATAATAATTACAACAATATATAAAGAACTTTTTTTTATATTATTATTGATGTGACAATTAAAACTTGTGGCTGAAATTTGCGGTTGATTTTTCTTTTTCAGTCAAAAAGTGTGGGACCCAATAATATTCGAATAAAGACCATCCATTGTCGTACACGTGTAGAGTTTTAAAAGGTGGAGTGCACCAAAATAAAGCTGTGAATGATTACACCCAAACACAACCCAACCTTTTCTCTCTATCCTTAGATTTGGATAATAACTATGGACCACAATCCCAAAGGGAGGGACTTTCGCAAATCTTCCTCCCCAACAAAAAAGGGAGTTGGACTGTGGGCCCCACCTATTATTTTTCTTATATAAACATTATTATTATTATTATTATTATTATTATTATTATTATTATTATTATTATTACTATTATTATTATTACTATTATTATTCATTAAAGGATAAAAGGGTGGATAATATGTTTAAAAAATATTCATTGAATTTAAAAGGTAGCATTGACATCTTTTTAATGTTATTTTTAAAATTTTATGAATATTTTTTAAACGTGAAAAAAAGTAAGAGTATTTTTAAAAATTATAAAAATATATATATAATATATTTTTTTTTAAGTTTTAAAAAAAAATTAAGAAATTAACCAAACTTTTGAAAATTTAATGATATTTTTTAAATTCGATGGTATTTTTAAAACAATGTATTAACCGCTTCCATCTAAAATTAATAAATAGCTTTTTTTTTTTTTTTTTTGTT
>NW_019268528.1:2123260-2129514 GCF_002738365.1 Cucurbita moschata
TTTTTTTTTTTTTTTTTGGTAAGTTAAGGGTAATTTTGAAATAAAGTACAAAATTTAAAAGATTTTTTTATAAATTCAGTCTTTCGTTAAATATAAATTTATTTTTAGGGTTTTATTTGATTGGCTTATTTATAAGTGAATCATTGTTTTTTTTTTATGGTCTTTAATGATTAATGAAATTAATATTATGAAACAAATAAAATAGATTATCCAAATATATACCTTTCCAATTGTAACGATGGAATGAATCCCACCCCTCTAAAGTGGCTTTAAATTTAATTTATAATTTATTTTTTCTCCACTCTTCTTTCTCCAAAATAAAATATTAGAAAAAAAAAATATTTTAATAGCTTTTAATTTATAATTTTATTAGTTTATTTGAAAATTTTGTGGCCTTATCACAAAAAGGGAAGGGAATAATCAAATATCATAATAATTATAATTATAGATTCCAAAAAATAGTTTATTTTAACATTTTCATTAATGAATGGGGTAAAAATAATTATAGATTTAAGGATACAACTTTAAACGATAATTAAATATAAATTATTTTATTAATTTATTTCAAGATAATTTAGTCAATAATGCAACTTAATCTGTGGTGGCTTGAAGCTCCTGGCATTATTGAGCTCGAGATGTTTTTATGCAACACTACAAGTAGAGATGTTTATTTAACCTGTAGAGCTGGTTCCATAAGAATTTGCTCTAAACATAACGAGAATCCTTGTTTAAACCAAGAATAAAGGGAAAATGAAGTTGTATATGCAGATTATATTTCCCGTCCCACCATGTCCAAATTTTCACCTCACCCTATGAAAAATAAATAAAATTGGAACGTTGTTAGATTTATTAAGATATTTTAAGGTTTTTTTAATAGAAATTATATTGAAAAAATAAAATTTATCTATTTGTTGATTAATAGAAATTCCATGACGACGATATAATATTAATAAATAATAATAATAATAATAATTTTTACAATGATTATTGAAGTGGCACGTTTATAAATGATGGGTAATTATTATTTTTTAATTGACAAAAGATTTAAAAGATAACATATTTTAATTAATGAGAATTTTCAATTATAATAATAAAATAATTACGAGACTTAATGTGGTTCTTACGAGGCTTCTTGAAACCATATATTAATGGGATTTGATATTTTCGTCTCTTATCTTCCACGTGTGACCAAAATTATTAAAAATAAAATACGTGTCAATTATTTATTGGTTCACTCAAAGATATTTTTTTTTGTTCATTCATATTTTTTAAACGTTTAAATGATGAAATTTGTTATGGGTATTAAAAATATTAAAAAATATATTTATTTTTAACGCAAGTAAAATATTAAATTACATTTTAAAGACAATATATATATATATATATATTTTTTTTAAGAGTTGTCCGATAATATATAATAATAAAATTAAGATAATTAAAAAAATTAACTTTTTAAATATATCATTAGTTAGTTTTTCCTTTTTTTTATCATATTAACAAACTAATAAATAATTATATTCCGTTTGTGACAAATAATTATATACTTCTAATTTTAAATTAGTGAAGATTTATATGGTGCCGTTTTTTAATTACTTGGTAAACCGATCGCCACGTGTATGTTGGATTTCTTGAAAGAAGCTTTGGATTTTAATATTTAAATTAGTGTCTAATAAAAAATTATTAATCTTTTAGTTTAATTTAGTAGTTCAAAACTTTAAAAATTTATAATTTAATTGAATTTATAATTTTAAGAAATTAGTTGATTTATTAAATATAAATTTAATTGAATTTTAAACTGTTATTTTATTTTATTTTATATTTTTGGTCAAATAACTGAATAAGGAAAAGATTATATACAGTTAACCGGTCGATTAGAGTTTTCGTCGTTTCTCCGTTTTCTTATTTCTTGCATAAATCTTCACCGATTCCAAATTATTTCTTCTTCTCCTTATGGATTCTGATCGATTTCTCCTCTTCTTCACTCAAACTGCTGATCCAGTTCGTCGGAATCCCCTCCGCCGCCCTGTTTTACGGCGATTTTCTCGTATTCCGCCTCTGTAAGCTGCTTCACTCGTCTACCATTATCCTGGACTTGGATTTTTTCTGAGAAATCAAGGTTGTTTTTCTGGGTTTTTTTTTTATCCCTTTGCTTTGTTTGAGTTCTGGATTTTGAATGCGTTGTTTTTGGTTGTATATGAAACTGTTGACAGAATCGAAGAAATGAAATCTGGGTTTTGTTGTCTTGTCCGCAATTTTTCTCTCCATTGTGTTTGTTTGTTTGGTTGTCGAGAAAATTTGAAGTGATTTTCTTGTCTTACAGCTTTTGTGGGATTGTTTGTTCTAAAGGATTATGCAATTTGTTGCACTGAATGAAGAGATTTTTCAATTTAGAGTGTTAGCATATGAAAGTATATGAATCTGTTCTGCAAATCATAGCATATGCTTTTGTTTGGGAGCTGAGAAAAGTTCAAAAGATAACAGGACAATTTTCTCATAGTCGAAGAAAGAAGATGTAATGGCTCAAATCTACCGTAGATATTGTCCTCTTTGGAAAGTGTTTTGTTCTCCTCTCCAACCAATGTGGGATTTTACAATCCAGCCCTGACCCCATTCGGGACTCTGCGTCTTCGTTGGTACTCGTCCCCTTCTTCCAATTGATGTGGAACCCCTCCAATCCACCCCTTTTGAGGTCCAGTATCCTTGCTGGCACACTGCCTCGTGTCCACCTCCTTCGGAGCTCAGCCTCCTCGCTGGCACATCGCCTGGTACCCAAATCCACCGCTAGCCGATATTGTTCTCTTTGGGCTTTCCTTTATAAAGGATGTTTTGTTCTCCTCCCCAACCAAGGTGAGATCTTACAATCCACCCCTATTCGTGGCCCAGCATCCTCACTGGTACTCGTTCCCTTCTTCCAATCGATGTGGGACTTTCCCAATCCACCCCTTTGCTGGCACACCGTCTCGTGTCCACCCCCTTCAGAGCTCAGCCTCCTCATTGGCACATTGCCCGTTGTCTGGCTCTGATACCATTTGTAACGGTCCAAGTCCACCGCTAGAAGATATTTTCCTCTTTGGGCTTTCCCTCAAGATTTTTAAAACGCGTCTACTAGGGAGAGATTCCCACACCCTTATAAAGAGTGTTTCGTTCTCCACCCCCAACCAACGTGGGATCTCTCATGAGTGGCTTCAAGTGGATTGATTTTTTATGTCTATCCAAGGCAAGTTGGGGATAGAAAATTGGTCAACTTTCCAGAATTCTTGTCCTTTTTGTCTTACATTTATGCTTTTCCTCTAAATTTAATAGCCTTCCTGTGAGTTCTTTACAATATTCTTTGAGGTTTCAGCTGTTTATTGAGAAATCTTGTGATAATGGCTTACAAATTCACTGTGACATGTCATTCCTGTTATAAAAAAGTACAAAGATTCTTAACTTTCTGAGTCAGATCTTGTTCTTTACTCAATGAAACCACTCCTTTTGACTGTCCTGTTCTTACGTTTAGTGGCTTGAAGCTGTTATGCAAAACACCTTTCCCTTTATTCCTTTTCTAATCCATAGTTTTCTTTGGATTTAACTGATCATAAGCTGTTTGATGTTCAGAAGCTGATTCTTTAGGAGAATTGAAATTTCAAAGCTGATGGGGCATTTCTCCACCATGTTCAATGGGCTAGCAAGGTCGTTTTCCTTCAAGAAAGGTAGAAACTCGGCGAGTCTAGTTGACGAGGGAGGGCGAGAAGCTGCAAAAGCCATGATCAAGGATGCGAAAAGGAAAGACTCGATATTGTGCACCACTGGTGTCGTCAATGCTGAAGGTTCGAATACTTTTGCTTCGGTGTTCTCGAAAAAAGGCGAAAAAGGAGTAAACCAAGATTGCTGCATTGTATGGGAGGTACGAGAATCTAAAGTGAAGTTTTTTAGGTTTGTTTGTGTAACAGCTCAAGCCCACTACTAGCAGATATTGTCATCTTTGGGGTTTCCCCTTCGGGTTTTTTAAAACGCGTATATTAGGGAGAGGTTTCCACACCCTTATAAGGAATGCTTCGTTCTCCTCTCCAACGAACGTGAGATCTCACAATCCACCCATTTGGGGGCTTAGCGTCCTCGTTGGCACACCGTCCAGTGTTTGGCTCTGATACCATTTATAACAGCCCAAACCCACCGTTAACAGATATTGTCCTTTTGGCCTTTCCCTTTCAGGATTCCCCTCAAGGTTTTTAAAACGCGTCTGTTAGGGAGAGACTTCACACTCTTATAAGGAATGCTTCGTTCTCCTCTCCAACCGATGTGGGATCTCACAATCTATCTCCCTTGGGAGCTCAACGTCCTCGCTGACACACCACTCAGTGTCTGGCTCTGATACTATTTATAACAGCCTAGCCCACCATTAGTAGATATTTTCCTCTTTGGGCTTTCCCTTTCGAGCTTTCCCTCAAAGTTTTTAAAACTCGTCTGCTAGGGAGAGGTTTTCAGAGTCTTATAAAGAATGTCTCGTTCTCTGTTTGCAATATAAAACGGGTTGTTTTTTTGTGTGCATAGGAATTTGGATGCCAAGAAGACTTGATATTTTGTGGGGTTTTCGATGGGCACGGACCGTGGGGTCATTTTGTTGCGAAGGCGGTAAGAGAATCGATGCCACCATCTTTGCTGTGCCATTGGCAGCAAGGACTTGCTCAAGCTTTCCTCGACCCGGAATTGGATTCAGAAAAGAAGCATCAGCGATTCGACATATGGAAGCATTCCTATTTAAGAACTTGTGCTGCCATCGATCACGAACTCGAACAGCACCGTAAAATCGATACGTTTTACAGTGGAACAACTGCACTGTCCATTGTTAAACAGGTAAAATGTTCTTACATAGGAGGAGTATCATAATCAAATGTGCATGGTTTATGTTTCACTTGCCTGAATTGAATGTTAAAATCCAATTGTATTCTTTACTTTCCAGGGCGAGCTAGTCGTTTTAGCCAACGTTGGCGATTCCCGAGCAGTCTTGGGTACTACTTCTGATGATGGAAGTGTAGTACCGGTTCAGCTCACCGTCGACTTCAAACCGAACCTACCTCGTTAGTCTCGCTCTTCTCTCTATCTCTATATCGAAAATGGATAAGTAGTTGAACTTTGTTTACTTATTGATCTTTAACTATCTCTAGAGGAGGCCGAGCGGATAATTCAATGCAATGGGAGGGTGTTTTGTTTAAATGACGAGCCGGGTGTTCATAGGGTCTGGCTTCCGAACGAGGAAACACCCGGGTTGGCGATGTCGAGAGCCTTCGGTGATTATTGTATTAAAGAATTTGGACTCATTTCTGTGCCAGAAGTTACATATAGAAGTATAACCAGCAGAGACCAATTCATTATATTGGCAACTGATGGGGTAAGAAGAACGATCGAAAAACGACGACGTCCCGAAAACGTCGAAAACTGTGTGGTTGAAATAACTTCCTCTTCTTTATGTTGGTTTTGTTAGGTATGGGATGTTGTCACCAACCAAGAAGCAGTAGAGATTGTATCATCGACACCGGATAGAACGAAATCGTCGAAACGTCTGGTCGAGTGTGCTGTTCGGGCATGGAAACGGAAGAGACGAGGCATCGCAATGGATGATATGTCAGCTATCTGCCTCTTCTTCCACTCATCAGAGCAAGAACATCACCTTGTAACTTATTAGCATTTCAATAGTTTTTTTTTGGAAGACTTGAGCCTTGCTTGGAAACCAAAATAGATTAAAATTTTGATGTCAAAATTTTAGCGGGCTAAACTTAGAATTTAACCGACAATATAATTTCAAGACGGGTACGAGGTTAGGTCGAACAAAAATGAACAATACTTTGCTAGCTCGAATGCCACTAAGTTCTTGCAACCTACCGAGCTAGAAAAAACAAACTTTAAAATAAATAATTTTTTCGTATGATAATTTGACCACCAATGGTTGCGATCGTTCCTCGACCAAGAATCTATTACTGGTCTTGTTTTCGATCCTACGTTATGTCCAAATAAGTCGTGTAGTTTTCTATATCCGTGCAGAATTTTGATTAAATGAAAGCAAATTAGCTTTAGGACAAGTGGGATAGAGAAAATGACATTTTTTTTTGTAGTATATGATTCTTAGTGCACAACATGATGACATAAGAATGGATTACTTTTTGCGTACAAATTGGTCATTTTAAATAATTTCCAAGGTGACAAAGTTCAAATTGGTCGTGAAATCCATGTAATGGATCTTCAAATCTAATGTTTTTTTTTTTTTTTTTTTTTCC
>NW_019268528.1:2130311-2136279 GCF_002738365.1 Cucurbita moschata
TAATGTTTTTTTTTTTTTTTTTTTGTCCTTCTAAAGTTCGACCTTTTGAATATTTTGGTCCTTATTTTTATTTACGGGTGTACATGAGTCCGGTTGAAAAAATCTTTTGGACTAGTAAAATTTTTTGGATTGATTAGGTTGGTGACTCAAGCAACTTGAATAGAGTTTTCAAAAATTTTGGATTGATTTGGTTGGTGACTCAGACAACCTTAATAGAGTTTTCAAAAATCTTGGATTGGTTTGATTGGTGACTCAGGCAACCTGAGTAGAGTTTTCAAAAAATTTGGATTGGTTAGGCTGGTGACTCAAGCAACCTGAACAGAGTTCTCAACCAAACTCAATTGATTTTGTTGTACGAGCCGTTCTTTTTTTATATAGAATTATTTTAAAAATTATACTAATCCACGGTACATATTACATTGATAACTAAAATTTAATTAAATTCAAATATTGAATAACATCGATTACAAATGTTAAGTATTTTTAATCTTTTTAAGTAAGCTAGGGTTGAGTTGTATTCCAATCTTCGACTAGATCAAAACAATTTCAACTCGCAAATTGAACTGAATTTTCGAGTTTTTCAAAAATTCAACCCAATCCAAACCGATAAAAATCTAACCCAACTCAACGATTATGATTTGGGTTAGATAGTCCAAGTTGGTCGAGTTATTCCTAGTTTCTCCATTCAACCTTAAAATTTGTTCTTAAAATCCCCCTTAAAGATTTTTTTTCTCTTATTAAAATATGAAAGTATACATGATATTATTTACAATATCATGTTCACACACGTACGGTAATTGACGTGTAAAATTTGATTACGTAAACGATAGTAACAATATCTTTTGACAAGGAATAAATTGTAACAATAATTTGAATATTTTATATAATTTAATCTAGTAATTAATTTTAATTGTTTATCACCTCGAATAAAATGGTTTATTGAGAAAATATATCGTTGTGTTTTTATTTTTAATTGAAAGTAACCTATTTTCAAAAATAATGTTGTTAAAATAAATAATATACGATCTTTTTCACTTTCAATATTATCTTCATATTTTATCTAAAATAGAAATTTATTAAATTGTTCGGATGAAAATTTGGTTGAACGTGACGTAACAGCAATATAGATTGAAAGTTAAAACTCGAACACAACCCATCGTTCCTATTCACTGTCACACCCATTTCAGGTCCCAAATTTCCTTCCAAAATTCTAACGAATATCTACTCACAACTCAAAAATTAATCCGAATATTTGAATAATCATCCAAATATGCTTTGAATTTTAAATATATTTTTAGAACATAGATAATAAATTTAAAAAAAAAAATCAAATATTCATAAACATAATTTCAAAATAAAAAAAATAAAAAAAAATTATCAAATAAAAGTTTTGAGAAAAATACAATAATACAAAAATAGAAATCAGTATTGATTATTGATGGAGCCCACCAAAGATATTGTGATGATTTAGAGAGTATTGATGATTGATGATTAAACCATTTATAGGAACGTCCATAGACGATTACTACCTTTATTTAAAAATTAAAAAAAAAAAAAAGGGTGAAAGGGACATTTAACATCCCTTTTCATTTCCCTTCATAGTTTTTTTCTAGGTCAATTTTTCATTAATCAACCCATTTTTTTCTTACCATTAATCTCATCATTGTACCATATGGTAAATCAAATGACGTCGATGTATAAAACGACACGTATCAATTTGTGAAAGCGAGATTGTGATATTGCTCGTACTTTCATTCTATTTTGTTTTTTTTTACGTCATAAATTAAATTTTCTAAATACGATATTAGATTCAGCCTTTTAAATCCATGCAACTTATCTATATTTGACCGTTTAATTTTATTCTATAGGCGTGCCTCGTGAAGTAGGTTTGAAAAGTGAACCAGGTTAAAAACGTCTTGTACTATCTCTTTTGCAATTGTCGGAATATATTAAACGTCTTGTGTTAATTTGAAATATTAAAAAAATAATCATAAATAAAATTAATAATTAATTGGATTTCACCAAAACAGGTTGATGGTGATAGGTAACGAGTCAAAGTGGACAATATCTACTAGCTATGGGTTTGGGCCATTACAAACGGTATCAGGCTAGACACTAGGCGATGTGCTAGCAAGGACAATGGGTCCCCAATGGAGGTGGATTCTGAGATCTCACATCGGTTGGAGAGGTAAACGAAGCATTCCTTATAAGGATGTGAAAACATTTTTCTAGTAAACGTGTTTTAAACCCGTGAGATTGATATCGATACGTAACGAGCCAAAACGAATAATATTTTGTAACAACCCAAAGCCATAACTAGCAAATATTATCCGCTTTAGCCCGTTACGTATCTTCGTCAGCCTCACGGTTGGTTTTAAAACATGTCTACTGGGAAGAGATTTTTCCTTCCCCTCTTCAACTATTGAACTTACACTGAATAATTAGGTTGAATTAAAAAAACGTCTGAATACGACTAAACCCAACCCACGAATACTCTTACACTAAATAGTTAGTTAGGTTATATTCCCTCTATTTTCTTCAAAATAAAATATTTTGTACGATTCAACTTCTACGACTTCTTTAAGAGTTGTAACTATATACATGCCGGTAAAAAAAAATTAAAAAAATAAGACGTCCTAAAAGTAAGAAAATATTGAAAACGGTTGAGTATTAGACATATATAACCCGTCTAATGTGGTTAGACATGCATGCATGAACACGAACATGCAACATGCATTTATGGGACCTGAATCGTTATGTTATGTGACTAGTGTGGACAATGAGCTCATTTTATTGGACTGTACCAATTCTCTAGTTGTGTATAAGGGGGAGCCTTAGGAGACCGTACCTTTACAAATAGAAAATGACACTCATAGAGCCGAGCCGAGCCCAACTTAGAACATCGTAATATGAAATTAAATGAAAAATTGCTACTTCTGAATGAAATTCCAACGACGAAGATCAATTGTCCTTCGATTTACGATACCTCAATCCAATTCCAAATTATTCTTCAATTTAAAATGACCCCTAAACTTCCCACCACAATTTAAATTGAAACTCGACAAAAAGATCGATAAACCTCATTGGATAGCGTACAAAATTTCTCAAACTCATAAATCTAAGCCAATAAGGAATTATAGAGATAAGGATTGAAATTAGAAGCAGGAATGTGAACGAAGAAGGCTTCCCCGTCCCCTACCCTACGAACATCTCTGAACAAAGGTTAGAGCGCGAAGGAACCGTGATTAGAAGCAAAAATTAAACCAACTTAATTTTGAAATATAGTTTATGAATTTTAACATTTTTATTTTTAATAAATTTTAAATTTAGTATTTTTAAATTAATTTTAATGGTTAAATCTTAATAATAATAATTTTGGTAAAAAGTTGGATAGATAATAAAATTTTGTTGGAAAAATTCATAATAAATCAACCATAGAGACTTAGATTTAAGAACTTTTTAATTAATAATGTATATAATTATAAAATATAGTTATTAAAGTAAATATTAGGTTAAAATTAAAAGCTCAATTATTATTAAATAATTTATGAACACGTTAAAAATTTTATATAACCATTATATCTGTTATATTATACATGTTTTAATTTAAAAATAAATAAATAATAATATGGGTTTATCAAATAATCCATTTCAATTTTCCACGATATCATCTCGCGATAAATTGAAATTTTACTCCACAAAAATAAATTAAATTTAAAATAAACCCTTTGTATCACTATCATCGTGACGTCACCACAACGCGCGTAGCATGTGCTTCGCACCCACTCACCTTCCACGCTCTCTCTAAGGCGCGTGGGAAACTAGTAAACAAAATCCCTCCACGTGGCATATAAATCTGGTCCCGAAGCCGTGGGCCCCTACTTGAAAGGACATACAACTAGTTCTAAGCTTTTAATTTTTATTTTTATTTATTTTTTTTACTTTTTAATTTTTTTAATTTAAAAAAGAGATTAAAATTCCCACCCACTAGAAACCTTATCCTTTTATATAATGAGACAAATGATGTTTCATTATTTTGAACAAAAATTTAATGTAAATAATAAAAATAAATAATATTTATTTATTTAATATGTTTAGTTGAGACGTGCAAGACGTCTCCAACAAAACGTGTGAGCATGACATTCTTTTTATTTTTATTTTTCTAAATTCTAATTTTATTATTTTATTTTTTTTACTTCCTCAAAACATCTCGTACCAATAAAGATAGTGTTCTTAGATTACAAACGTACATCCTCTAAATTAGCAGACGTGGGACTTTTATCCAATAAAATTAAAAAGAGAAAAATATGCATATATAAAAAATAAAACAGACTTAGAGAAAAAAAATATTAGAAAAAATTAAAGAGTAATATATATATATAAATTAAAATTTTAGAATAAAATGTGAGATTTTTTATAAAAATAAATCTCTTTTTAGAAACAAACTTTTAAAAATTCTGACCATTTTTTAATAAAAAAAATCAAATATAAAAATCCAAAAAAACATTAAAATAGTTTAAATTCCGAATATGTCATTTTTATTTATTTATTTTTTTTTATAAAAATGAATTATAAATATAAAGTGAAATTTCAAACTTTCTCCTTATAATTAATTTATTTAATTATATTTTAATTCAAGCGATTTCATTATTTTTATTTAAAATATGATATTATTAATTTTAATTTTGTATCTAATAATATAGACTCATTTTATTTAGTTTTTAGTTTATAAAATTTATAAATAAGAAAATATAATTATTATAATTATATTTTTTTTAAAAACACTCAATAATTGAAGACGAACCACTTTAATTAAAATAAATATTTGGGAAAAAGGTGAAATGATGAAGTGGAATTGTTTTTATATTTAATGGAAATGGATGGAAATTGAGATGATGACAACCACTTAGCTTCTTAATTATTTATTAAACCAATAAATGTTCAAATATTCTTATTAATTAGAATACCTAAAGCTAGATCATAATTTATGTTTTCTTAAAAAATATAAATAATTTGTTTCGACTCATATCGACAGACTCATTGTAGAGTTAGAATATGCAAGCAAGACGAATAAATGTACATCAATTTCAGGCACTCTAAGTCTCTCTAGGAATACATTCCTTTCATGCATTGACGTGCATCACTTTTATGTACATCAAACCCTCTAACGTGCATCAATTTTTGACACGTTAATTTCCTCTAGAAATACATCACTTCCGTGCATTGATGTTTATTATATTCACGTTTGTTTTCACCACATAATATTTAGAATTTTACTTAATATGTGACTACTTTAACGAACAATCATACAAAACATTCTCAAGAAACTTGCCCTAAGTTGTTACTACCACGGTCAAGCTACAGTTTAAATTAAAAAAGAAAAGTCAAAAATACCATTATTGCTAGTTTTTTAGAAAAATTATTATTAATTATGTTAATATATATATATATTTATTTTGCCCTTAAAAAGTTTTATTAATACTATAAACTTCAAAAATATTTTTAGTATGAATACTATATTTAAAAAATAACATCAACCCATTTTATTTTTATGAAAAAATAAAAAGTTTAAAAAAATTATTACTGTCATCATATGGATGAAAATGATCTATCTTACACTTCATAGATACTTTACAAATATTTTAATGTTACTTTGTAAAATCAGTTCATCGACATTTTTAAAATTTTTAAAAATGTTAATAGTTTTTTTTATATGTATTTTATAATGGGTAAATTAAAAAGTATTTTTAAATTTTAAGAATATTTTAAAATAAAATATAGCTTATAAATTCAAGCGATTAGCTTGATGAAATTCACCTGTATTCTGTTGATTTCAATTAAACCACGCCCGAGAGGAACAAAACTTCGAGAAAGGGAGTTTTTTTTTTTTTAGATTTTACGTTTTTTTTAAAACACTTTTAACAAAAAAAAAAAAAAAAAAAAAAAAAAAAAAAAAAAAAAAAAAAAA
>NW_019268528.1:2137161-2147862 GCF_002738365.1 Cucurbita moschata
AAAAAAAAAAAAAAAAAAAAAAAAAAAAAAAAAAAAAACAGGAAAAGTTGAGGCATCAAGCGTGGGCCCCACAGTCGACATTCAAATCCAATCCGTTAGGGAAAGCATCAATACCTCGCGAGTGGGACTCTTTTTACTTTTTGGGAAAATTAAAAAAGTAGTGAAAAAGAAGGAACTGGGAATAACTCGGCGATAAATAGTACAAACTCGCGATACGTGCGGCGATAATTATTCGATTTCACGAGATAAAGCCGATTAATTCCCAACTGAAAGCGACTGTACGAAAAGAGCTGCGAGGATGAGAGAGGAGGGTACGACTGGACGTGTGTTGCGAATATTCACTAGATTTGAATTAGTGTTTCGAATCCGCAACACGGACTCTTAATTGGTCTTATCTCTCGGAAATGGTAAGCCACTGTTCTTATTAATAAGTTATCCTACGTATCTAATAAGTTATGGATGGGTTATCAAAGTTTGTCACTGATAGGCATGTAGAAAAAGAGAGACCCCTGTACCCGCATCGAAGATAGCGAGACCAAGTCCTCTTCTCTCTCGTCTCTGCAGCCCTCTGAAACCCTAGAATTCCTTGGAATTCGCTCCGAGTGGTGCCTGAAAGCTCCATGAGTCTTTATGATTTGAGGATTTCGGGTAAGTCTGAGCGTAGATTTGGTTGTTTCGTTTGATATTGAACCGGATTCGGCCGTGTTTGGTCGGAATTTGAACTCTCAGCTTCGGGATTCGGTTGTGGCTTCGTTTCTGGACGGAGAGGTTTTGGTTTTTGAGATTATCAGTGAGGATAAATGTCGTCTTTGAGCAGAGAACTGGTGTTTCTCATACTTCAATTCCTCGAGGAGGAGAAGTTCAAGGAATCGGTGCATAAGTAAGTTTATCTTTCTTTAATCTCTGATAATTGTGTGTTGGAGTCGTTGAATTTAGTTGTAATGGAATTAAACAGGAAGAGGTGTCGTAGAAGTTGTGAATCTGAATTATATGTTCGTTGGCTGTGTGTGTTGAATAAATGTTAAAAATCAGTACTTATTGTTCTTCGGAGTATGTTTGATTTAATTATTTTAGCCGTTTTTTTCCCTTAATCAAGGAATTTTAATGAACGTTTATACGTGATGTCTGGTTGGAGGATAAATTTTTTATCTAGCTGACTTTGTAGCATGTGGTACTACAGAATGCTGGCATTCTGGTTTAGGCTCTTAATGTCCGTTTCATGTTAAGCAAAAATTTCTGTTGCTAGAAAGCATAGAGATGACAGTTAAAAATTAGATGGAACCGATAGATTTCCCTTGTATCATGATGCTTTCTATTATTATTGCTACTTCAGTATTAGCATTATTGATTATTTTGTAGCATTTATTTCATTCTTAAATCGAATTGTTTTGAGTTTTGCTGATCTTTTGTTTGAGGAAATAATTCTTTATGTATAGGCTCGAGAAAGAATCTGGGTTTTACTTCAATATGAAATACTTCGAGGAGAAAGTTCAGGCTGGAGAATGGGAGGAAGTTGAAAAGTACTTATCTGGATATACAAAAGTTGATGATAACAGATACTCGATGAAGATATTTTTTGAAATAAGGAAGCAAAAGTATCTTGAAGCCCTTGACCGGTACTTCATATGCACACATACAAGAATTTTTTTCCCCTGTTTCAGGCTTTACCTCTCTTGTTCTTGACATGAATGATGTATAACTTGTCCTGTTTGATGATGTTGAAGGAATGACAAGGCGAAGGCTGTGGAGATATTGGTAAGCGACTTGAAAGTTTTCTCAACATTTAACGAGGAGTTGTACAAAGAAATTACACAGCTTTTGACTCTTACAAATTTTAGGTAAGTTGATTGAATATCCTTTGTTGATACAGGTGATATGAAACAAAAATGATTGTGTTACTGAGATGAACCTGTAGAATATAAAAAAAGCGTTCTTGAAATTATTTATAACTCTTGTAATGAATTTATTAATTTCTTTGGCTTTGTTTACCGAGTCTTGTTACTTCTTTGAATACATTATTACCAGGGAAAATGAGCAGCTTTCTAAGTATGGTGACACTAAAGCTGCTCGTAGTATCATGTTGATAGAGCTGAAAAAGCTTATAGAGGCAAACCCTCTGTTCAGAGACAAGCTTGTTTTCCCAACCTTGAAGTCATCAAGATTACGAACACTCATCAATCAAAGGTAAGAATCTTAGTTGGTGGTGGGGAGGTTTTGTTGGAACTTCCACCTTAAGTTGGTAGTGCTTTATCAGGAAAAAAAAAAATGTTTTTTGAGCCAATTTATTGATATGTCCGGCAGTTCTTCGTCCTTATGCCTTTGACTTGTGGTCCAGTTCTTCTATTTTAGCTCGCTTTTCTAAGAAAATGATTATTCTCTTTTATCACTTTGGATTTGGTTGCATTGAACTTTGCTCCTTGATTTCACTAATTTATTATATTGTAAGAATTCATTCCACTGAAAAAAGACTCCTTTTAAATCTAATAATCAACAACTGTCTTTTTAATGTTACAAAACAAATTCTACAGCACCAAATCATAAAGCTTTGGAAGATAGTAATAGCTGTATATGCTCAGGTACTAGTTCGTTTAATTCCATACCATTAATAATACTTTATGCAGCTTGAACTGGCAGCATCAGTTATGCAAGAACCCACGGCCAAATCCTGACATCAAGACTTTATTCATGGACCATACATGTACCCCACCGAATGGTCCTCTTGCACCTTCACCTGTCAATCTTCCTGTTGCAAAACCTGCACCCTATGCACCACTTGCAGCGCACAGTGTAGGGTGTTATATATTCCTCTTCTTGGATACATCTGAATGTTAAGTTATTTCTAAATTCATTTTTGGCTTTTATAATCAAACAGCCATTCCCACCGACTGGAGCTGCAGCTAATGCCAATGCTTTAGCTGGTTGGATGGCAAATGCCTCAGCTTCTTCATCTGTCCAAGCAGCCGTGGTTACTACATCATCTATTCCTGTTCCCCAAAATCAAGGTATGATCTCTTCCTCAATTTGCTTACCCCTGCCTCTCTTCAATGTGAGTATACAAAGTATATAGGGAGCGATAAAGCAATGTATTTAAAATGAAGAGTTTTATCCACCCCAGGGTTGGCAGTAGTGGATACCCCCCTCTTCTGTTGTACAACACACCTAGATAGAGGGATCTTATTTCTATATTGCCCTTGGATACTGATGAAGATTTTACATTATTACAGTCTCTATTTTGAAACATGCAAGAACACCCCCAACAAATCCTGGTATGGTCGATTATCAGAATCCTGAGCATGAACAATTAATGAAGCGATTGCGGTCCGCTCAATCTGTTGAGGAGGTAACATTTTCCTGAATTCTTATATTATGGATGTAACTATAAATCTTTTTCTTCTTTAATTTGGCCTCTTTGTGCGACTTTCATAATTTAAGATTAATGTTGGTCTTCTCACGCTCTCTCTATATTTTTTTCAGGTCACGTATCCAGCACCCAGGCAGCAAGCTTCTTGGTCATTGGAAGACATTCCGAGAACGGTAGCTTTGACATTGCACCAAGGGTCCACTGTAACAAGCATGGATTTCCATCCTACTCACCACACTTTACTTCTTGGTATGATTGTGTATCATATGAACCAGATTGTGTTTGTTGTTCCATATCTGATTTCTTAGTCGAAGTTTTGAAATAATTATTTTCCTTTCTTGTTATATCTTCACCTATTGGATATTTTTGGGCAGTTGGTTCTAATAATGGCGAAGTTACACTTTGGGAACTTGGTATGCGAGAGAGATTGATTTCAAAGACTTTCAAGCTCTGGGATTTGTCATCTAGGTCATTGGCATTTCAGGTTTTATTCTAATTTAGAGCTTTTGGTAGTCTAATTTTATGTTAATATTCTCTTTGGGAATATCAAAATTGTCCTATATGTTCATTTGTGGAATTTATTTTAAGTCATGACCTGATATTGGCATCTTATTGAACATGCTTGCAGGCTGCCATTGTAAAAGACACACCAATATCTGTCAGCCGAGTTACTTGGAGTCCAGATGGGACTTTTGTTGGTATGTTCATTTTGACAATGGCAAAATTTTTTTGCTACTTCCACTATCATGGATGACAACCAATTATAGGTGCCCAGTTGATTCTTACCTCTTTTTGTTTCAGGGGTTGCATTTACCAAACATTTAGTTCATTTATACTCATATAATAGTTCAAATGAACTAAACCAACAATCAGAGGTTCGTTTATACTTTTTTTTTTCTTTTTACATATTTAATATGGTAAGTTCATATTCTATTAACTAAAATTTCTTCCTTTTCAGATTGATGCCCACGCAGGTGGAGTGAATGACTTGGCTTTTGCCCATCCAAATAAACAACTTTGTGTGGTAACTTGTGGAGAAGATAAACTCATAAAGGTAGAGAGATCATCACCCTTAATTTAAGAAATCTGTAATTCTATGTCGCTTTTTCTTTTTCTTTTTTTTTTTGGACAAACTTTACTTTTCTTTTGCATATAATTTGAGAGAATGAACAGGTCTGGGATATAGGAGGACGAAAACTGTTTACCTTTGAAGGGCATGAGGCACCAGTGTATTCCATCTGTCCTCATCACAAGGAGAGCATTCAAGTGAGTTTGTGCAAGATTCTTACTATCCATATTCTTCACTTTTTTTAAAAAAAAAAAAAAAAAATTCTGCATGTCTCAAATGAATGGATGAAATTTTGTACTGCTCATTTAGATAAATGGATGGAGGAGGTTATCTGCCTGCTACTTTATCTTTCATCTGTCAATTCGAGCTGTCAATACACCTTGGGAAGAACATTTTAATTGTCATTAATACTTATCCTATTTGGGAGCTGCCTAAATGGCTAGATATCTAGTGTCATCTTCAAGCTCTGTTTCTTCTTTTCTTTATTATTCTTTTTTCCTGAACCCGTTCTTTAATTGTTATGACTGCTCACAGCTTAATTTATATAGAAATGTTAATTGAACATGGTAGCAGTTGGGAAAACTTATTATGGACTCTCTTTTGGGTTCCTTGGAATTGTTTTCTGTGGGATAAGCCATTCTTTGGATATGGCTCACTTTGGTTTCACTGGATTAGTAATCTATAGCCAGCAGTAGCCATTAACGGCTTCTAGCATCTTGATTACGCATTTGTGCACCAATATACAAAGATCATCTTGACTATTGGTGCAACTTCATGGGGAGCTTAATGTTACATGCTAACTTGCGGTTTTGCAGTTCATATTTTCAACAGCTCTTGATGGGAAGATAAAGGCATGGCTCTATGATCATATGGGTTCTAGAGTTGATTACGATGCTCCTGGAAAGTGGTGTACAAGAATGCTTTATAGTGCGGATGGGAGTAGGTATGTTGTCATTTCGATGCATGAAGAAATATACATGACACTATTACATTAGAAATCGACAAACTTATTATATTTAATTAATTTTCTTGTTATGTCTTGTATTGATTGTTGTTTCTGATTTCAATCACCTAGGTTTCTTTTTATGACTCTACAAATAGGTGCTCGCAGTTATGTGATTGTTTGACTTCGTTATTAAAATTCATTGAACTATTGAGTTCTTGCCTTCATATTATCTCTCGCTCCTTTCCGCTCCTCTCCTACTCTGTTCTATCATCTCTTGCCTTGTTCTATTTCTATAATTCAAAGTTTCCTCATATTCTACATTGCTGGTTTTGAAGATCTCTGGACGTTTACTACTTTAAGCTATGGCTCTATTAGTTTAAGTTCCATGCTCTATGTCTTTTGTTTATGTTTATATTTCCTATTTTTCTTTTCTCTGTTCTTGAATATTGCATAAAATTTCATTATTATTTTTCTTCTCATCTCTCAGATTATTTTCCTGTGGAACAAGTAAAGACGGAGAGTCTCATCTAGTTGAATGGAATGAGAGTGAGGGAGCGATAAAGAGGACATATGCTGGATTTAGGAAGAAATCAACTGGTGTTGTGCAGTTTGATACTACCCAGAATCACTTTCTTGCTGTTGGTGAAGATAGTCAGATTAAGTTCTGGGATATGGATAACGTCAATGTTCTCACTTATACTGATGCAGAAGGTGGACTTCCGGTTAGTATATTCTATATTATTTCATTTATAACACATTGTATTCTAGGTTATCCTTCACATTGATGAATTAATTTGTGTGTTTTTTCAGAGTCTTCCTTGCTTGAGGTTCAATAAGGAAGGAAATCTTCTTGCTGTTACTACGGATAATGGGTTTAAGATACTTGCCAATGCTGTGGGAATGAGATCATTAAAGGCAATTGAATCCACTACCCCTTTTGAAGCATTGAGATCGCCCATGGAATCTGCCATGAAGGTTCATACCTATCTTCACTTTCTTGTCATTGTAGGATTATTGTTGATTTGATCTTCTTTTTTTTCCTGGAGAAACTTCTTATTAGATCTTTGAAATTCACAAATATGCACATTTAGGTCTCTGGCACACCTGCCGTTGCAAGTGTTAGTCCGGTTAATTGTAAAGTAGAAAGAAGTTCCCCAGTCAGACCTTCTCCAATTATCGTAAGTCATGTTCGCCTTTCGAAATTTTCTAGTTTTTTTCTAGTATCCTCAATTTGAGCAGTGACATTGGCTTGAAGTTTAGTGGTTATGAATTGGCTTCTTTCATATATTATTGACTATCTTGATTTATCCACCACTTTCTGAAGAATGGAGTCGATGGCTTGGGGAGAAATTTGGACAAACCAAGAACCGTAGAAGATGCAATCGATAAAGCCAAACCCTGGCAGTTGGCTGAAATTGTTGATCCAGCCAATTGCCGGTCGGTCACCATGCCTGACAATGCAGATTCCTCATACAAGGTTTGTTGCATGTTCAATTTTTTTGTGATCTTATATATATATTATTTCCCACATGGCTCAATTCTTGCATACCATTCAGGTCGTTAGACTTCTGTATACAAATTCTGGTGTTGGCCTTTTGGCCCTTGGGTCAAACGGAATCCAGAAGCTCTGGAAATGGACGCGTAGTGAACAGAATCCAAGTGGAAAGGTACTAGTCTGGACAGCTTTTGACATGCACTTGCTGATTTCCATCAGTTTCTTGAGATTCCTTTGTAGATATATTAGTTTCTGTCGCCATTCATCAGTTTACTTCTTTTCACACCTTTTCTTTTTCATTTGGAGGACAATTATCTTAACGGTTGAGTTTGTAGGCCACTGCCAATGTTGTTCCACAGCATTGGCAACCAAACAGTGGTCTTCTCATGACTAATGACGTCTCAGGTGTCAACCTTGAAGAAGCCGTCCCATGTATAGCGCTTTCGAAAAATGACTCGTATGTGATGTCAGCATCCGGTGGAAAAGTTTCATTATTTAACATGATGACGTTCAGGGTATTTTATACAGAAACACCTTTTTTTTTTCTTTTTTTTTAATCTATAGTTTTCTGTTTGGTGATAGATTGCTTTGACTTGTAGGTGATGACAACATTCATGGCTCCTCCCCCTGCTTCTACCTTCCTAGCTTTCCACCCTCAAGATAACAACATTATTGCCATAGGAATGGAGGATTCAACCATTCACATATACAATGTCAGAGTGGATGAGGTATTTCTCTTTGAAACAGAGTTAGTTATTTCCATCGCCTTTTCTGGAGTTAGTTCTCAACGTTTTTCCCATGCGCTTCCCCGATCGCTACAAGGTTTCACGATATAGCTTTTAACCCCTTTTAAGTTTTACTCTTCTATACTAATGGGCTATGGCATTTTTGTCGTTTCCGTTCAGGTAAAATCAAAATTGAAGGGTCACCAGAAGCGGATAACTGGTCTAGCCTTTTCCACCAGTCTCAATATTTTGGTTTCTTCTGGTGCTGATGCTCAAGTGAGTGATTTTGTTTTCTTGTCAATAGTATTTCTGTTGTCTCTGTTAAGGAACAATTATGAAAACAAAACACGTGAAATTTTGCACTTTCGTTTTTACTTGACTTGCCATAACCTGCTAGGTTAAAGACTCCTTTCTTTTTCTTGATTCCCATCAATCCTTCAAAGTGGCATCATTTCCCTCCTCAAATAAGTTGTAAAATTGTCGTTTTGGCCATTACTATTAAATCCTAGTTGAAAAAGGGAATAAAATGTGAGATCCCATGTCGGTTGGGGAGGAGAACGAAACATTCTTTACAAGGGCATGAAAATCTCTCCCTAACAGATGCGTTTTAAAAACCTTGAGGGGAAGCCTGAAAGAGAAAGCCCAAAGAGGACAATGTCGGCTAACGGTGGGCTTGGACTGTTACAAATGTTATCAAAGCCAGACATCGGGCGATGTACCAGCAAGGAGGACAATGTCGGCTAACGGTGGGCTTGGACTGTTACAAATGTTATCAAAGCCAGACATCGGGCGATGTACCAGCAAGGAGGCTGGGCTTTGAAGGAGGGTGGATTGGGGGGTCCCACATCAATTGGAGAAGGGAACAAGTGTCGGCAAGGACGTTGGGCCTCGAAGGGGGTGGATTGTGAGCCACATCGGTTGGGGAGGAGAATGAAACATTCTTTATAAGAGTGTGAAAACGTCTCCCTAATAGATACATTTTAAAAACCTTGAGGGAAGCTTAGGAGTGAAGTTCAAAGTGAATAATATTTGCTAGCAGAGTGCTTAAGTTGTTACATAAAATAATAGTATTAGTTCTAAGCATATATATTCTTCATTCTTTTGCCCAAATTATCATATACACATGATGTGCAAATGTTTCGGGGCATCCCGAGAGATCGATGCTTGGGGCATTGGGGTGTTATGGCTTGGATTTTTGTTTTTTAGGCATAAACTTTTCCCATCTCCATGAATAAAAATTGGCTCTTGCCTTTTTCATCCTTCACCAATAATTGCTGAACTCTGCAGCTGTGTTTGTGGAGCATTGACTCTTGGGAGAAGAGGAAATCCATAACAATCCAGCTCCCAGCAGGAAAGGCGCCTGTTGGCGACACTCGTGTACAGTTTCATACTGATCAGATACGTTTGCTGGTAGCCCATGAGACCCAGATAGCTATATATGATGCCTCTAAAATGGATCGTATTCGGCAGGTACAGATTTTACTATGTCGATTCCAAATACCGATACTATCGAAAACTTGAGATATAACTCATAGTTCTTCTCCACAGTGGGTTCCACAAGACGTGCTGCCAGCCCCTATTTCTTACGCAGCATATTCCTGCAACAGTCAATTGGTCTACGCGACATTTTGCGATGGTAATGTTGGAGTGTTCGATGCCGATTCCTTGCGCCTAAGATGTCGTATTGCCCCATCAGTGTACTTGCCACCTGCAGTGTTGAATTCGTAAGTAATTGAAATTTATGCTTCTATGGAATGATACTAGACTAATGCTTAGAGTTGCTCTTAACAAATACTACCATTTCACAAAAACATTGCATTACATCTCTTTTGCCATTTCTAACTTCTGTAGGAGCCAACCCGTATACCCGCTCGTCGTTGCCACACATCCATTAGAACCAAACCAGTTAGCCATTGGGTTGACTGATGGAGCTGTTAAAGTGATCGAGCCAGCGGAATCGGAGGGGAAATGGGGAGTGAGTCCACCGATGGACAACGGAGTCCTGAACGGTAGAATGGCTTCTTCGTCGACGACCGCCAGCAACCACACACCAGATCAGATACAAAGATAAGATGTTTAGCTCACTGTAATTTTATCACCTATAGGCACTCAAAGTAGGTTCCCCTCTTCTCTTCCATTTCACCCTCTGTCAAAAAATGTAAGTTTTGAACATCATTATATAATGGTTAGGAGATACATTCTTATATATTCTTATTTATTGTAATTAACTTATAATTGAATATTCTACTTAACAACCCTCTCTAGACCAAAACTTCCATACTATTTCACTTTACCCTTTTTTTAATCTATTTTTTCAACCTTAGTCCAAAATATTAATTAAATGTAATCTATTTTTTCAACCTTATTCCAAAATATTAATTAAATGTAAAGATAAATTATTAAATTATTTCAGTCTTCATCTCTACAAATGGGATCGCCTCTTATTTCAGTCTTCATCTCTGCAAATGGGATCGAACTGAAGAAAGAAATTTTTAATGAATAATTCTCACCAGCAAAAATATAATATAACATTAAATGATTTCTATGTAATTTCTATAAACTTAAATTTTGAACCACTTGAAATGTGATTCTAATTTTATTGTAAACCTCTCTCTAAGAGATACGTTTTAAAACCGTAGAGGAAGTCTGAAAGAAAAAGCATAAAGAGGACAATATTTGTCAGCGGTGGGCTTGGGGTGTTATAAATGGTATTAGAACTAGTTACTAGACGACATGTCATCGAGAACGCTAGCCCCCATAGGAGGTGGATTGTGAGATCACAGGAGAAAGAAATAGAAATAAAATTGGAATAGAAGGTATGTTCTCATTCATATTCATATCCTTTAAAATTGGAATAGAAGGTATGTTCTCATTCATATTCATATCCTTTAAAATTGGAATAGAAGGTATGTTCTCATTCATATTCATATCCTTTCAATAGGATACAAGATAACAACTAATACTTATCGACAAGGAAAATATAAACTAATTTAATATTAAGAATAAAATAAAATATACTATAAATCAAATCATAAATAAGAAAAATATAAACTAATTTAATATTAAGAATAAAATAAAATATACTATAAATCAAATCATAAATAA
>NW_019268528.1:2148886-2197182 GCF_002738365.1 Cucurbita moschata
AAAATATAAACTAATTTAATATTAAGAATAAAATAAAATATACTATAAATCAAATCATAAATAAGAAAAATATAAACTAATTTAATATTAAGAATAAAATAAAATATACTATAAATCAAATCATAAATAAAGAATATTAAGATATAATTTGGAAGACATATTCCATAACTAAATATAACAAACCATCCATCGTAAATGTGCTGAAACCTCTCCACATTGAGAGAAAAAGTCTGAAAGAGAAAGTTCAAAGAAACAATAAATATTTTCTCTTCACGAGGTTCATACGCATAATAAGGAAGGAAAAGGGAGGAAAAAAGAAACGGATTAATAGGGTAAATGCATTTGCATTGGCATCAAAACCAAATAGGGAATGAAAACCACACTATGAAGTGTGGATCAAAAGCAAAAACAACCAAAACCTTTCATCAACACATCGAATCAAAAACATACACCAAAAAAACAAAACAAAGAACACAGCAGCTTCATATCACATTCTCATCCTAATTTGGGGATATCCATTGCAATTCAACTCCATAATTCCACGTCTCAATTGAATCACCAGCCTTAAAATTAACCACAGAAGTGTAAGCAGTACACCCTCCCACTCTAACTCTTATCATATGAGCAGTCATGGCAGAATCCTTCAAATAACTACAACAAAGTGTATTCCTACACCCATTTCCTTCCTCTGTTTTCTCCTCAAACTGCCTACAGGGGCTATTCACCGAACAATTCAACGGCGAGAACACAAGATTATCCGAGCAATTCAGCAGCATCACAGTATTGTGCGTAGAAATGTTAAAAGGCAAGCTTTCATCCAACCTCAAGCCTCCTAAATAGAGATCAGAAGATGAACAACTCCCTTTCTTTATCTGGGGTGGGCTTATAATAAGCTTAGAGGCATTGGGATCAATGGAATGGATGTTATAGTAAAACCCTCCACTTGACTTGAACTGAAGAACACCGTGATGGCAATAGACTCTGTACCTAGAGTCTCCACAGTTGGCATTTGTGCTAAGGGGAAAAGGCACTTCAAGATCTCCACATTTGGGACAAGCAGGAGAAGCTATGGCTGCTTTAGATGCTTGGAAAAAGAGAGGTAATATAAAAAACAGAGTGTTCATGATGTTCGGAAGGAGTGGAGAGATTCCAATGCAGAATTACCATATTTATAGAAACCCAAAAGTTGGGTATGCAGTAATAATAGAAAGATTCGAGAATAACTAGGATTGTACGGGAATTAGTGGGTTCTCTTTTATGATATAAAATTGTAATTAGAACACGCCTTCAAAACAAATGTTAGTGCACGGAGTTCAAAACAAATGTTAGTCGATTAAATAAGAATATTATTGATTTGGTTATTAATTTTGTAACCATTTTAATATTAATCTTATTTAATGATCCGAACATTTAGGAGGTTGATGATATTGGGATTTGATAGACTTTTTTTTATTTAATTTAGTCATTAACTCTCATCAATTTGTAACCAATTTGTAACGGTTGATTAAATAAAAATATACCGTTAAATAAGAATGTTATTATGATAGGCGGATTTGAGAGGCTTTTTTTTTTGTAACAATTGATTGAATAAGAATATTATTATGATATCGGGATTTAAGAGACTTTTTTTTATTTAATTTAGTCATTAACTCTCATCAATGGGTAAGGGTAGATTAAATAAGAATAAGAATATACCATTAAATAAGAATATTATGGATTTGGCTTATCAAACAATTGTCCTTATATAGGAGGTTGATGATATCGGGATTTGAACCTTTTACTAGATCTCCTTTTACTAGATCTTTTGTTCTTAACATCAGGTGGTGGTTGTTAGACGAACACGACTATTCACAATGAATGGTATGATATTGTCCACTTTGAACAAAAGCTCTATGATATTGTCCACTTTGAATGTAAGCTCCTATGCTTTGAGCTTCCCCAAATGAATGGTATGATATTGCTCCTATGCTTTGAGCTTCCCCAAATGAATGATATGATATTGTCCATTTTGCACCTAAGCTGGTACGAATGGAGAGAGTATTGATTGTGAGACTCATTCATGGTCTTTGTCATAGAAGGAAAGTTATTGGAGGCCACACAGCTGTCAAAAGAAGTATGAAGCCTATCCCACTTTCTTTTTTTAGACATCTTAATGGAACAAAGTTGCTTTATGAGATCTGAGTGTTTCCAATTCCAAAGTGGATGGACTCTGTCTCTCCTCGGTGATTAAAGAACCCAATTATAACATAATGCTTTCATTACCTTAGCACATATGGATTCTTTGTAATTAACAATACCAACTTTGGTGGTGGACGACTCACTGGCTAACACAACCACTTACACTCGATTAAACAAATAAATACCCAAACCCTTCCAACATTATTCTATTTCCAAATGTAATTTATATTATCATTCGACAAACACAGTAATAGCACTAAACAAATATTATACACAAAACAGAGAACCTTAAGCCTCTCCTCATATGGATAACAACAACCTCTAACCTTCAGTTATGCAACATGATTCACTCGCACTTCATTCAAACTGAAGAAGAAGAACAACAAACATCTACTTCAGAGGTGCCATTCCAAGAGAAGCACGAATTCTGTTCCATTCTGCGATTTCGGGGTCTTCCTCGCCTGCCCCGTCTCCCTTCTTCTCTTTCTTTTCCTTCTTCCTCTTCGGCTCCTCTCTATCCTCTGCCCCGTTCCTTCTTCTAGGACTAATGCTGCTACGGGTGTGTCTCTTCCGGTACTCCCCATCCTCTCGATCTTTACTCCTACTTCGGCTCCTTGAATGGCTCCTTCTCCGACCACGATCTCTGTCTCGCCTCTCCCTCTCCCTCTCCCTCTCCCTGCCTTCTCTTTCCCTATCTCGATCTCTGCCATATTCCTTCTCATCCCTAAGGTGATAGCGATCCCTATCCCTATCTCTGTCTCTATCCCTGTCCCTATCCCGATCCCGATCTCGATCCCTTTCTCGATCTCTATCTCTTTCCCTTCCACGACCCCGATCTCTATCATAGTCTCTATCATTATCCCGGTCTCTTTCATAATCTCGGTCCCTGTGATAAAACAAAGGAACAATGTGGTGTATCAAAAGATCAAATTCTTCCCACTCAATGGAACGATGTAGTAAGACAGCTCATAAATGCAAGTAAGCAATGCATTATGAACATGGATTTTAGGATCAAAATATGGAGAATAAAATATCCTATCCTGGATGCATGAACAGGTAATTTCACAGGAAAAGCATAAGATACAGAAAGGTTTAACATTCGGGTAGAACACCAAATACAAACTCGATGTTGCCCGAAAAATAATCAAAATAATAGATGAAAATGAAAAAGGAAAAGCATATGAGTAGTTCTCAGCTGTAGCCTGTATGGTCACCAAGATATCATTGAAGGCAATACAAAAATAAAGTTGAGAAAAAAAATCACTAGGAAAAATATATGTACGATCCATCATACTTCTCAGCTGCACACTGTCAGTACAGAGAAACCTGGCAGGACCTTGCGAATTCACTGTAGGAAGCAGCGAGCAACCAACGGCTTGAAATGCCATGGTTGTGACAGAAAACATATGAATGTTAATGCAGTATGGATAACAATCCAAGAATTACAGATTCAGACTGCTTCCAGCTCCGTAATTTTAAAAAGAACCAGATCAAGTAAGGATCCGTTTTAGTTAAATTAGCACTCAAAGAAATCGCATGGTCAAAAACCAAAACCAAAACCAACTTAGCAATCAGCTTTATCTACGTGCGGTGGTCGAAAGGGCACGAGCTTAGAAGCAACTAATAAACCCAATCCAGTCCTAAGATAGGCAATAGCATGGATTTCCAGACACAGGTAGATAACTCCCATGCTGAGCCACAACATCCATTCTCCTATTCATCTCCTAATTTTTGTTTGATCTAATTTTTCAACTTTCGCCAGCACCAACTCTACTAAGAGAATAGCATTGGCAACAAAAGACTCGAGCAAAAGACAAATTGAGCTCAAAATTTTTGAATTTGGCCTTGGACCTTATACTTCCCATTCAACGAAAAATTTATGTGATTCACGAAATGAAGGCAGCTAATAGACTGGAGATATCAATCAATGGAACCCTCCACAGGAGGAAATATTCACAAATTCAGAAAGAGCATCACAGTTGCAAACATAAAAAATGAGAGAACAGGGAAGGAGAAGAAACCAAAAAACAGACGGGGGATCGGACCTGTGTCTGTGACTATCACGCCTTCTGTCTCTGTCTCTCTCCCGCACAGGACTTCTCCCTCGATAATAATTCTGCAGATGCAAGATCTCAAAAGGGTTAGTAAGGACGAGAAAATGAAAATTAGATGTTTTTACAAATATAAACAGAGAATGCGTTTGTACCTTTTCATGAATATCATCTTCCAAAGAATCATTGATTGGCTCAACATCCTCTTTTTCTTCCTCCTCCTCAAAGTCATCTTCTAAAGCACTTTTCCTTGCAGGCAGTGAACCAGTAGATTCAAGGGTCCATCTGCCATTACAAAGTGTATCTTACTTAGGTTACTTCAAGAAGAAGCATCGCATTCAAAACTGAACACTAGAGACACATAAGAGAGAGAGAGAGAGAAACAGAACAGCAACATTTAGAATTTGTGACCCATGTACTTCTGTTTGTCAAAGAATGAATAATGCATATTTCTATTGAGGCCCTGATTTTAGTAAGACATTATCAACTTCCACTTGAAAAATAAACTGACTCGGAAATAGTCACATGAGTAATCAGTACGATACCTCTTTTTGACACGTGGCAGAGCAATGTCACATGAATAATCTTTTGTAAGAAGTTCATCAATGACTTCATCCACGTGCGTTAAAGAAAAACCTGATAAAAATAAGACAAGTTCATGACTTTTTTTACAGAGGAGATCATAATTAGAAATACATTAACGTGACAAGAAAGTAAAATCAAGTCGTTTTCACAATAACTAATTAGATAAAATTCAAAAAGAGGCCCCAGAATCTTACATCCATCAGCTAATTTTCTCCTCAATTTCCGATAATCGTTGTACAGAGGCTCCAGGTAACGATACACATCAACATCAGTCCCAGTGAGTCGCAAGTAAAAGGCACCAAGAACCCGAACATATCTATGTCCCAAAAAAAAAAAAAAAAAATTCAAAATAATGCTTGAAAGAGACTAGAAAAAAAAAAACATAACATCCACAGGAAATTACAAGAGAAAGTTTACACTAACACAACATAGTTATTAATTGACAGAAGAAAATTTTAAATCCAAGCAGACAACGCATTTTCAAGACTATACAGTATAAAATCAATCATTGCAAACTAAGGCGAGTGAGCAACAGCTTTAAGAACTACAGGACACCATGAGGTACAGAAAGCATTTCCAATGTACTTCAATTAGCTCAACCACAAGCCTAATCTGAATTTCCAATGCTTATCAAATCACAATAAACAAATATAGGGTTCATGCAGAAGTTCTAAACTTATTCACAATCCTAATCTTAATTTCCAATTCACTGATCAACTCCAAAAACTCAGACCTACTAGTATTTAATTTTCACAGTAAGTTCCCAAAATAATGGTTTCTTTAAACTCCATAAAACAAACAATTGAAACATTCCCTCTAATTAACCCTACTCCTAAACGCTTCTAGGTAACAAAAATGCAAAGTTATATTCATTGAAAACTATAATGACAATGACAGTTACTTGTAGTCTTCGTTCTTAATGAACTCGATAACGATTTCCTTCTCCGGCTGAATCTGGAGCATCTTCATGACGAGACACATGAACGGCGTGGGCTTGCGGTTGCCACCATATGTACCACCGAGATGGTCGAGCTCCATGGCTTTGTCGACCAATGTCTCCGCCGTCAAACCAAAACATTGCTCCTTCCAGTAATTGTTCTGATAGATCTTGGAGCGAAGAATCTTCTCCACCAGGTTCTGCGGATTCGTCCCCCTTATGCTTTTCGCAGCTGGGTCCGTACGATTTGCCATTACAACCAGAACAGCAAAATCCGTACCGGTATCAGTGCACGTTAATCGACAGAGGAGAATAATCGAAACCCTAATTCTGCCGCCGGACGGGAGAGGATGGCGAAATATGTCATCCGAATTACGAGCGGAAAAAATGGATAATTGGAAGAACAAATGTTAAAATGTCAATTAAATTTCATAATTTTATATTAAATAAACTAATTAATTATTGAATATTAAAAATATATAACTAATCTCTAATATATCTAATCTATTAAAAAAAATTATATATTAAATATAAAATTAAATGGTATGTTTTTCATCAAAATTGGAAATTAAAAAACTCTAAATAAATACGAAATTAAGTTTTTATTTTTCTTAATTTTTAGATCAACAATATTTAAAGTCTTTTATCTTTTATTTTTATTATTATTTTTTAATAAATAAAAAGCATTTTTTAAAAATTATATTAATTTGGAAGTTTTTTTATTTTTTATAATTATACTAAATTAAAAATTTTAAGCACGAAATATTGAATATTTTTTTACCATAGAAATTAAATTAAATAATTAAAAAAAGATAAATGTTTATATAGAAATTAAAATATATATTTTGTCATTTACGAAATACTCCCAAAATTCAGAAATTTAATTATGCAGCCCAGGCCCAAAAAGATATTTAATTATGTAGCCCAGGCCCAAAAAGATATTTAATTACGCAGCCCAGGCCCAAAAAGATATTTAATTACGCAGCCCAGGCCCAAAAGGATATTTAATTACGCAGCCCAGGCCCAAAAGGAAATTTAATTATGCAGCCCAGGACCAAAAATCTAAATTATTAGGCCCATTTCAGTAAGGCCGAAAACACGCTGACAAAGCTGACGCCGATGGAGTTCTATAGCCTTCGCGGGAGCCATCGGTTTCCGATTTTCTTCAATTCTATAACGTAACTTTGTCGGTAAGTCTCTGATCGTCGACCACGTGACTTCCCTCCGGCCGCCGCATTTCCTTCCCCTTGCCTTGATCTCTGATTACCTGACCGGAAATTCTCCTTCGTTCGAGTTTATTTTCCCGGCTATGAGATTTTGTACTTGAACAATTTCTTACAGATCCCTGGACTCCTACCGAGTTTGAAGAGTTTTGGAATTCTTTGCAACGAGAATTCGCGCTCTTTCTCCCTCTCTCCATGGCGTCGAGGAATCGGACTTTGATTTTTAGGAAATACAGGGACGCGTTGAGGAGTGTGAGGGTTCCTACCGGCTCTTCGCCTGCTTCTGCATCTCCATCGACTAGCTCTGGCACTGGTGGACCGGTGATTGAATTGGTTAGCTCGTCGTTGTTGCATCCGAATCGGTCGTACGCTCCCTTAAGTACTGAGGATCCGGGTAATTCAAGGTCTATCTCTGTCTATATACTTGTGTGTGACTGTATGCTGCTAATTTGCGGTTTATGTGGATTTGATCCAAATCTCTTTTTTGGCTTAGCATTGAGAATTCATTGTTGGATAGTGGAAAACGGTTTATCGTGGATTTTTGTTGTAAGAGATCGCTTGGTACGATCTTGTCGAAATTGAGATTTAGTGACAGTTACCGCGTTCATGAACGAAGGAGATGAGAAATTTTATTTCTAAGGTGATTAATATTTGGAGTAGAAAGATTAAAAAAATAGATTAGTTCAAAGTATTTAAGATGAGAAAGTGTGAGATCGCCATTACAGAGGCGGAGGAGGCATTTGTGCAATAATGGCGGAAATACCAAGGAAACTTTGAAAACCTTTCTAAGCATTAGATGGAATTCATAATGATTTGCAGAATGTCTGGTTTTTTTCATTCTTATTTGGTTCGTTTTCAAATTTCGTCTCTACTTCTGTTTGTTTAGACAAGTTTCAATTACATCTTGACCCATTTAAATTGTTGTTCTATGTAGTTCCATTAACATTATTAGCTAACTGATGATATATCATACTTATTGAACAAATGTTGGTTGTTTTGGCATGAGTAGATAGACAAATAAACGAAAAAAAATGCATAGTTGGACAAAAGAAAAGACGGTACAATGTATAATCTATGAAATGAATTTGATATGGTCGAGTTACTTTGCTCCTCTCTATCTGTCTTAGCCAAGTTGCTGGTGTAGCATTCCATTTTAGCAGTCCTACCGACCGCCTCTTTCTTTTATCTATTTTTTCATGTCAAATAAGTCAAAATCTATACAATAAGCATGTCAAAATATTAATTAGTTAACGATGTCAACAGAGAAAATAGAACTACAAACATCAAAGTTTGGAAAGCATACTTGTACTTCAACATTTTTTCCTTTTCCCATATCATAATATTATTGGTTATGAGTTATTTCTTTGTTTATGTCTACAGTAAGGGTGCTCTTACTGTGGGTCTACCTCCGGCTTGGGTGGATGTATCCGAAGAAATAGCTGCAAATGTGCAGCGAGCACGAGTAAAGATGATGGAGTTAGCTAAAGCTCATGCAAAAGCTTTAATGCCTTCATTTGGAGATGATAAAGAAGATCAACGGTTAATTGAATCTCTCACGCAAGACATAACTAACTTAATCAAGAAATCGGAGAAGGGGCTCAAGAGATTTTCCGTAGCTGGACCTTCGGAAGATTCCAATATCAGAAAAAATGTTCAGGTATAACTTGAAGATGCAAATGGTTGTGTGGAACATGTATTGGTTTATTAAGCTACTTCTCTTATAAAGAGCTGCTCTCTCTGTATTTCTTGCTCTCTGAGCTTTCAGTCATGCAAAACTTCGTATAATATCGCTTAAAGTTCGGGAGAAAAAGTTCTGGGCTTGGCGAAGTTGCAGTAGTACAGAGAGACACATTGCCTTCGATTCTTCTCATCACTCGACACTCCTCTGTTCTGCCTCATTTGCATTGCTGTTTTTCCCATTGTCAGTTTTCCAGGCGTCCCTTATATCTTTTATGACTTCCCTTTAGTCACATCCCAATAACAATGCCTTTGAGCCTTCCATATCATTCGATAAGTAACTTCGAGGCATGAAGACCCTCGTTTTTGCTCAGCTTGCATCTTCATTATTAGGAAATTCAATAACAAACCCGAATGGCTTCTTTAGGTCCAACTCCATCATTTTTAGTTTCGTACTTATTTTTCAGCATCTAATCTAGCTTCTGAAATGTATTTGATCCTTCATTTTACTATTTTTCATGGCTGGAATCATAGATGAGTTTTCTCCTCTTCACAGCTTAGTGTAATAGTCTATTGCAAGCCTTATATTCTAGCTGATCTTTAGGGTTCAACGTGGGATAATGGGCAGGTAGGGAAGGTGAATTTGTTGGTTTCATTAAGAAATCCATATGTTTTGATGTCTATTTTCTCTAAATACTATTTTTACCATCTCATTTCCTCCCTCATTTTAAACTTGCATGCCAGAATTGTTGATTTAATGAGAGCAAATTAAATTTCTTTTAATTTCTCTCAAGTATTGGGGTTCTGTCCTAAACTTTATGTTATATGTTCTTATGATGCAGCGATCTCTTGCCACTGACCTTCAGAACCTCTCCATGGAGCTTCGCAAGAAACAATCAACTTATTTAAAGCGCCTACGGCAGCAAAAAGAGGTCTGGGAAGAATATTTCATTTAGCATTTCAATTCCACATTTCCATCATCATAATTACTTTGGTTTGATTGAATTATGTAATTGAGTAGCATTGATCATTTCTTCATTCATATCTTTGTTTACGAGACAAGCTTGCCTCAGTTTCCAAAAATCTGAATCACTTTCATTTTTTTTCTTTTTTTCTATGAATTAGGAAGGTCAAGATGGGATTGACATAGAGATGAATCTAAATGGAAACAGGTCGAGAATGGAGGAGGACGATGATTTAGAAGACATGGTACCCTTAATCTTCTCCATCATTTTATTCTTACAAGTTCGATGTGGTTGCTACTGCGTAAGGGAATGTACATGGGTTGGGTCTGTTAGGCCTTACAATCTTTTGTATGAATTTTGTATAGGTATTTAACGAGCATCAGATGGCTAAGGTGCGAAAGACTGAAGCATTCACTGCAGAAAGAGAGAGAGAGATCCAACAAGTGAGTAGAAAAAATCACTCTCCCTACAATCTCCATTCCTGTGTACATCTTTATTCTTTATTCAACCAGCTCACTTCAATCCAGGTAGTAGAATCCGTGAACGAGCTCGCTCAGATCATGAAGGATCTATCAGTACTAGTCATAGACCAGGTTAGAGAAGGTGCCCATCCTACGACCTGTAAGTTCATTTATTACATACTCACTGAAAATATATACGCTTTCTTCCCAACAGGGTACCATTATCGATAGAATAGATTACAATATCCAAAATGTTGCGACGACGGTCAAGGAGGGCCTTAAGCAACTGCAGAAGGTCGATCCCCATTCACTAATTTCTTTTGATTTTAAATAATTCTCAAAACATTATCCCTCGTGCCTGATTTCCTCTCATGCTCATTCCTTCATATTTGTATATTTACATCATCGTCGTATTCTGCAGGCGGAGAGAACACAGAAACAAGGGGGGATGGTAATGTGCGCGTCCGTGCTCATTATCATGTGCTTCGTCATGTTGGTTCTCTTAATCCTTAAATCCATCCTATTTTGATTATCAAGTATAATATACAATTCCAGATAAATGCATAGTTACCAACATTGTTCCTAAGAGACCTTTACACAAAAAATGGTAGTGGCGTTTCCAGGCCAATCAGAGAAATTCTTGAGCACATAGGACTCATTCCCCTGTTTGGTGTGTGCCGGGGAATGGGGAGGAGGGACTTAGCTTCTCTTGAATTACAGAGTTATGGACGGAATAGTTTGTATAGAAATTGATTGGGCATTGGGAACTTGCCACATCCATCGTACCTCTGCTGATAATTCTTTTGATTTTCATGAGTTTTTATAGAAGTTGATTCTTGGCTGTCCCACTTACTTGGAGAATCATTCTGTTCACTTTCATGTATTGACTGATGTTTGTACTTTTTGTACTTTTATTATTTCAGTGCAATAAAATTGACACATAAAGCCTTCTATCCGATCTGTGTACTACATATCCTTCGCTTTGATTGGTATTTTTTTGAAGATTTCTTTTGCCTTTTAGATTCTTCAACCTCTTCCCAGAACATAGCCACATAGTGATGGTAACCTCAACAAAGTTTTCGTTCATAATTTCTCGTTAAATTAGGGTAAAATGCATTTCTCGTCCCTAAAGTTTGACATTTATACCAAACTTTCTCGTCCCTAAGATTCTTCAACCTCTTTCCATAACTTAGCCACATAACGATTGTAAGCTCAACAAACTTTTGGTTGATGATTTCTCGTTAAATTAGGGTAAAATGCATTTCTCGTCCCTAAAGTTTGACATCTACACCAAACTTTCTTGTCCCTAAGATTCTTCAACCTCTTCTCATAACTTAGTCACATAATGATTGTAAGCTCAACAAAGTTTTTGTCGTTATATTAGGGTAAAATGTATTTATCGTCCCTAAAGTTCGACATCTACACCAATCCCTAAGATTCTTCAACCTCTTCTCATAACTTAGTTACATAATGATCGTGAGCTCAACTAACTTTTGATTGATAATATCATTGTTAAATTAGGGTAAAATGCATTTCTCGCCCCTAAAGTTTGACATCTACACCAAACTTTCTCGTCCCTAAGATTCTTCAACCTCTTCCCATAACTTAGCCACATAGTGATTGTACCCTCAAGAAACTCTTGGTTGATAATTTCATTGTTAAAATAGGGTAAAATGCATTTCTCGTCCCTTAAGTTTGGCATCTACACCAATTCGAGGTTTTAAAATCGGACAATTATGTACCCTCTATTTAGAAAAGCGAGCATTTTCTAAACCTTTACGACATAAAACTCCAAATAATACGAAAAACAACGGAAAAACAACACTTCATAGACCAAAAACAAACATACCGTATCCTAAAATTTAATACAAACGAAATTTAGAGATTTCACGAACAAGGTTATACAAATTACAACATTACAACCTTACTAGAAAACAAACAGGGTTACAAACCTAAATAGATCCCATGAATAGTGCGACATTTATATCTTTTTTCATATTGTATTGATCAATGCACCAATGATGTTCAAAGCAAAAAAAGCAAAAGAATTTGGTTTAGTATGAAATAGGGAGGTTTTTCAAGTCGCATGTAGAGAAGAAAGATAGTTGTACCAAATAGGGAATCAAATGATAGTACCAAAACTTTCTTGCATGTGTTGTTTAACATAAACAACATAGAAGATACCAGCTCGCCAAAATGGAATCTACTCTCTGGAAAAACTATGAACAAAAAATAATAAGAGCGTAATAGTGTAAAAGAAAAAGAAAACAATGCTTAGTTTTCATGTTTATAACAAGTAGACAACTAAGAAAAAAACAATAAAAAATCACAGTTTGCCAAACGAAATTCGCTTCGATTTCTCAGATCTGTCAATTCCCGACTCATGAAAGCATCTGAGCCAGTCCAGCAACACCTCTAAATAACAACTGGGACTGGAATAAGCATGGCGAAACAACGACATAACACGCCTGACCTGACCGACTGGAGATGTTGTCGAAATAACCCACGGGAAAGCCTGCACAAGTAAGACAGCATGGTGATTTTTCCTCAAATTTAGAACAATGAAATGAAATGAAACCCAATTGGCTCGAATCTTGTAAGTATTGCAGCAGAAGGAAAGAAAACGTACATTCTTAGCCGAAGTTGAATCCCCCAGATGGTACGACAGGCCGATCGCCACCAAAATTGAATCCAGCTTGGGAAGCAGTACCTGGTGGCATAGTCTCATCTTCCTCTTCCAACCAGTAGGTTTCAAGGATCTTCACTGCCTTCTCATAAATTTCAGTATTGTCATGACTCTGTAGATTCTCAATTTTCTCTAGCCCCTCAGCATCATCAATCAGTTGAGCATAAATATTAACACCTCCTGTATCACTTGTGTTCTTTTCAGCTTCTCCTACCTTCAAGATATTTTCAAGACCTTCCAAACAAACCGTGACAATCCTAGGATCGGGGCAAATAAGAAGATCGCACACGGGTTTGATACACCCTTGATTTACTAGGTACCTGCCCACCAGGAAGAACAATCATGTGAAATTAGAACCTAAACATAAATTATGTATATATGGCAACTAGGGGGCAATAAACGCCATACTTGATCTGGTCATGAGAACCTCCAGATGTGGCATTCGAGATTGCCCACGCAGCCTCTTTCTTAATATCAAATTCCGCATTTTGGAGCAGATGAACTAGGGGAGCAACTATATTGGCATCTATAACGGCCTGGAGGAATACAAAGAAAGATCACATAGCTGAAACCAATCCGTTACACGATCAAAGATATTTTCCCGGGGATGATAAGATGAATACGTATGTGATTTTACCTGAATCTGTGCCTTGTTCCCGGCTGTTATATTAGATATAGTCCAGCAAGCCTCTTTCTTGATGCTCTTCTTATGATTATTAGTCAATAAATTTAGCAAGCAAGGTAGGGCATTGTGTTGGATAATAACCTATGGAGAAAAAAATATCTTTATCAATTTGGTCTACAAAAAGCAGGCTTTAGCTGAAGAATACACAAATTAAAGTGAATTATAGGGAATCTATCGGAACGTTTCTCTCATTTAGTTTCTAGAGTCTACCGAACTCCCTAGCTTTACCTCTATAATGTAACTGAACTATTTCAAGTTATAATTTCAGCTTCATTTTTCATCACCATAAATAGTTCATACGACAGAACAAACCAACTGAAAGAGAAAAAGAAGAGCATGAAACTGTAATATTTAGGTAAATGTTATGTTAAGGTAAATGTTAGAAATATTCTTAACATACTACAGGTGCTAAGCTAAGGAGTACGTCAGCAGGTGGTTATTTTCAATAAGTTGACATAGCCATTATCTGAGGAGTACATCAGCAAGGGGTTCTTTTCAATACCGTATTTTCTTGTTCTAAAACTACAAGTTCTTAATATGACTTATATTTCAATTCTCTGGATACTATCAAATTGGTTTAGAGCAGTTTGATCACAGAAATAGATCTTAAATCTAGGAGAAAATTGCTGGAAGTAAAGAATGTTAGAGAGGGAATGAAGAGAGAAATTGCAACAAGAGATGAAATACAAGGCTATGGAACAAGGCTAAGGCAGTGGGAAGCAATCCAAATTCATCGAAAGGGTCCGACCCTAAACTGAGGGGTGTCAACTATCAACTGCTAGCAAACTGGAGGAATCCCCCAAAATTAGATAACAAAAACCATATTTTATGCTCAAGTTACTGGAAAAGCTAGAACATCCAAAAGCAACTTCCAAACAGTTTCCACAAAAGAATGTGCAAGTTCTTACAAAACTAAGTTCAAAGAGGGTACAAGTAATCTCATTTGATTTCTCCATAGGGAGAATATATGTCCAAAATGTAATTATGAAAATGGCCTCGAAGGCAATAAAAGAAAGGAACTTATAACTTACTACCAAAATTGTCAACTAAGGTCAAGTCCGTACAGCATCTACCAATTAATGTGACCAAAAAAACCAAGCAGCTCATACCTGAGTTTGCAAATCATCGCCAGTAACAATGTTACCAACAGTTCGAAGTGCAGGAATGAGCACTGAAGGAGCAGGATGCCTGGAAAATAATGAATCATCTGATTCAGAAGTCTAAAAGAAGAAAAATATAACACCCCTCAATGATTGTACACTCACATTAATAGCTCGACGAGACGAGGGCAAACACCTGCCTCAATAACAGCTTGGATTTTGTCATTCGTACCATCAGAAAGGTATGAGAGTGCCCAGCAGGTATCAGTCAAAACTTCTTCATCATTCGAATGCATTAGACGTGCAAGAGCTGGAAGTGCTGGTTTGACCTGTCAGAAAAATGGCATGAAACTATTACGAATCATAAACCCACAAACTAGATGGACAAGACAAAATTAATAAATTCCTTCTTCCTAGTGAAACAGTCGGTGGATATCCACCAAGTTTTGAAAAGCTTCCTACATGCATAAACAAGAGGACAAAATGGGGGGTACTAGATTTATCCAAAACCTAATTACTAGCACATTATCTCTTTCAAATCTCAAAATCTTCGAAAAATTATCCACCAGATCAAAAGCAGGCTGTGGTTTGCCCCTGCAAAAATTGGATAGCGTCCAGGTAGCATTCCTCAGCATAGAAAGCTTAGCTTGCTCGTTCAACTGTGCTAATAAAGGAGGCAACGCTCCATTACCAAGAACCAGGTCACGACATCTTGAAGAATCCCCAGCAACATTTCCTAAAGCCCAAACAGCCTACAGATGGAAGGAGAAATTAATTAAACATTCCACGTAACAAATGTTTGCTTATCCAACAACACTAACAAATCAACTTAGCACAGGAAGTATGAATGTATTTCCTCTCCATTTCATGAGAATTAAATAAAACTGATGCAACTTGTTCTGATGGAAGAGGAGGAGACATATAGATCTACAATAAAGGAGGGGAAGTATATAATAATTTCAGAAGTGGGGAAAAGGTCCCATAGGCATACCCATTTAAAGAAACTCAAACAGCTTACCTGCTCACGGACATCATCACTTGGAGAACCAAGAAGTTTCACAAATATTGGCACAGCACCATGATCAATGACCACCTTAGTGTTTTCTGATGTTCCCGAAGCAATATTTGTAAGAGCCCAAGCAGCTTCAAACTACATAAAATATTAATGTAACAAGCATTTATCACTTTGTCACGTCTTTCAAATACTGCAATAGTATATAATATAATCTCTGTATCAAACCTGAAGCTGTGGAAAATCCTCTCTCATTAGAAATTCAACAAAGCGAGGAACAACTCCTGCCTGTATAACTTCTTCAATAGGGGGACTACGCTCTGAAGAAGAAATGTTTTAAGGTTACGAACAATCCAAATACAAACACGACGATGTTCAATATTAAAACATTACCGACCAATGGATAGCAGTTTCCTAAACTGAGTAGTCGATTCGAGTTGCAGACTACCATCATCAGACCAAACACCCGCAACCATGGATGGAAGATGCTCCAACTGCAGTTAAAACATTTCCACATTAACAAACGTGAATTTCCAGTAATGAAAGTACTCGCTCAAAGTTTAAATTCGAACTGATTCTGCCTAATCAGTCCACTGACGAGAAAAAGAAAAACAAAGGGAATCTTCTCAGGACAAAAAATTGTCAAGCTTGACCGAAGTTGACTTTGAATTATAACAAAAACAAAAACTATCGCATGGTTTGGGTAAGAATAATTCACTTCAACTACATTCAGCAACAGAAGTTAAGTCGGTTTCAAATACTCCAAGGAGGTGACTTTCAGAATGCAAAATCAATGTCGGTAAAATAAAGATCGAATCAAATGCTATTTAAAAACGAAGTCAATCAGGCCTAAGAACTCAGCGTCGAATTGAAATGAGCAATTTCCCCAACAGTTAAGTGGCAACCAACAGCTTTAATAGACACGACATAATCCCACATCCCCAAAAGTCGAAATGAAGACTCAACCAACCTGATCTAACACAAATTCCACAAAAATGAATTCAGCAGAATCAAAATCCCTTACAGAAAAAATTCATTTAGCTAAAAAAAGAAAAAAAAAAACTCAATAGAACCTGATCGCCGAGCTCACAACGGCAAACCCTAAACAGCCACCAAAATCAAACTTCAACAGCAAAATCAAGACATCGCATTTCTCCCCCAAAAGCAAGGGAAAAAAAAAAGGAAATCCAGAAATGAACAACACAATTACAAACTAAACTCGTTTAAAATTGACCTTCTTTTCCACTAACGATGAGTGAGTGGAAGTTTGCAGTTGCTGGGCTTGAAGACCCTCGCGCCTCTTCTTCTGCAGGCTCTCCTCTCTGCGATTCTTCCGAATCTCAACCATATTGTCCTCCCTTCTTCTCCGACCTTCATCGGCATCCACCGCAACCTTGTACCGGTTCCGCCGAACCTCAGCCCTCTCGTTCGGCCTCAGCGACATCGTTTGAATACCGGAGAGACGAACTCAAACCCCGATTAGTAGATGAAATCTACGATGTTCCAATAAGGAATGAGGGATTTGATTCGCCGGAGAAGAAGAGAGGAAGAATTTGGTATGATTTTTTTTTTTTTTTTTCGAGTTTTGAGTTTCACAGTGGAAGAGAGAGAGAAGGAGAGAGAGTGTAGTGAACGTTAGGGAACCCTACCCATGAATTTATATTGACGTGCTCAAGAGCGTGCTCTGGTTCGTAAATCGACTTCGATTGGGAAATTATTACGGAATTGACACTAATTATTAACTTTAAAATACAATTTTATAGATTAAATTTTCAGATTAATTAATTTTTTAAAATTGAATTTAAAATGAATTATTAGAAAAGTCTTCAAATTTGTAACATGCCGACACAAGGTCTCTTTTAATTTGTAACATGCCGAGCGGATTCTAGTACTTGAAAGGGGCAGTGTTCCATTCGAAAAGCCTAGTCTAATACACTAATTAGGATTCCTCACCATTCTCACACGCTTTCGACTCTTCGGTGTTAGACAAACACGACTCTCCACAATAGTATGATATTGCCACTTTGAGCATAATCTCTCGTGGTTTTGCTTTGAGTTTTCCCAAAAGGCTTCGTACCAGTGGAGAGAATATTATTTGATTATAAACCCATGATTATTCCCTAAATTAGCCGATGTGGGACTTTCATCATCCAACCGTGTAAGCTAGAAGATCTTGTATGTTTCATCATTCCCTAATTTTTATTTCACCCTTTTAATTAACGGGTTTTGGTCATCCTTTCTTCTCTTTACAGGTTTGAGTTATTTAGGTTTTGTCTTCAACGTCATGAATTTTCTATCAAAAGATTAGAGGAGGTCGTCGGCTGCCTAAGAGGAGGTGTTCGGTACGAAAAGCCTAATATGATAAACCAATCAAGCTTCTTCACTGCTCTCACACACCTCCGACTCCTCGGTGTTAGACAAACACGACTCTCCACAATGGTATGATATTGTTCATTTTGAACATAAGCTTTCATGACTTTGCTTTGGGTTTTACGAATAGGCCTCATACCAATGAAGAGAGTATTATCTGATTATAAACTCATGCTCATTTCATAAATTAGCTGGATCCCTTGTTCCTTCAATTGGAAGTATGGATCTTAATTTCATGATCCAATTTTTTCAATTTCGAACTTATTTTTGGATACAAATCACGAGAATAATCTTTCATTGAGAGGAAAAGGATTAAATCAAAAAAAAGTTTTTGATTAGAATATTAATAATTCCGAAGGATCCCTTGAGTATTAAAGGATGAGACTTTCATCATTCAACACTCGGTACAAGTTTGAATCTTTGAAGACAGTGTCTCCAATACCCGAAGCTAAGTTTTTAGGACATAAATGCTACCGGTTCATAAACTTTTTAAAATATATGTAAACTTCTAAATTAGTGTTTATCTTTTCTTTTTTTTTTTAATCAATTTAAATTTGTGTATTGCAAAAATTTTAGAAATTAAAATTATAATTGCAAAAAGTTTATAAATCATATAAACATAAAAATTTTAGAAGGAAACCACTCAAAAATTTTACTTTAAAATAAAAAATGTTTAAACAATGATATTTATACTTTTAAAATTTCTACTTCAAAATAAAAAATGTTTAAACAAGGATATTTATACTTTTAAAATATTAATTATAATCTTAACCTTATCTCATAATGCCTATTTTGGACTTTTCATTTTAAAAATGTACTTTTATTAATGTGGGCTTTAAAAAAATGCTATTAAAACTTGTAAAAGAAAGCCGATTTTCATTGCCAAGTAGAAAATGGAGGAAGCCAATCAGAGAAGCGAGATGATCTAATAGTTTATTTATTAATAAAAGAAGAAAAAAAATAGCCAAAGACTTCCTAGCAGTGAAAAGACTTAAAAGCCCCTCCAACTTGCACTAAATTACATTAAAGGAAAAGTTAAAACACCTTTCAAATCCCCCAAACCCAAATCAATATACCCACATCAGCCAGGGAGATTTTCGTCACTGTAAAATTTTAGCAGCGGGAAGAGTTCCGTTTGGGCGCACTAGATCTGGAACCGTTAGTAGGACGTGGCCTCTTTGAGGCCGTTGGATTGTCGTTCACTTGGAACCCTCCCATACCATCTGAACCGACCATTTCCATAAACATCCTCTGTAGATCCTCGAAGCTGTCACCCTATTAAAAAAAAAAAAACCAAAAAACCAAAAAGGCATTTCAGATATTTGTGGACGACGAACAATCCATGGCTGAAATTAATTGGCTTCGAAATTGGACGGTCAGGATGTTATTACCTCCGGTTTGGCGTTGTTCATCATTGTCATCATTTCTTGCATAAAGTCGCAAAATTCCTGCACCGCAAGCGGCAATGAAACCATTATTTTTCCTCAAAAAAGAAAAAGAACAAAAAATAGTTTTTTTTTTTTTAAATAATTGCTAAAAATTCAGTATTATTTGGTCCATAAAAAATTTAAATCCACATTGAAGTAGGAAATATTTCAGACCACAATTATTCGAATTTTAAACTATTTAGGCTCCAAATATTTTATTATATATATATATATAAATTAAAATAATTTTTTAACTAAAGAAGAGGATTAAAAGAGTATTAATATATATATATCAAACAAGAACAAGCACAAATCATTTTATTTCAATTCTAATTGACTAATCCGATATATTTTTCACATCCAGCATTCAAACGAAATTCAATTTCATAAAAGAAAGATGTCTGTCTAGGTATTGACAGAGAGAAATCTTTCCCTTCCATATCCCTATTCTAGCATCCTATTTTAATTTCTGTCTCATTGATCTTGATGAAGATTTGGGCGGGATCGAGAACGGCAATATAATCTTTAGAGTGAAAAATCTTTCCATACTCCACCGCCCGTTCAGAGACAAGTTATCATATTAAATGAACATGCCTATGAACAATATATGTCTATGGATAAATAGTTTTTTTTTTTTTTTTTTTTTTTTTTTTTTTTTGAAGTTTTATGGATATTAATGACATTTNTTAAAACCCAATAATACTTTTTTTTAACAAAAATATTAACAAATTTCATCTAACCAAAGAACAAAATTTCTATAATCTAGCTTTTTAAATATTTGTTTCATAAGAAACCTTATTTTCTACATGACAATGAATTAATTTTTAACATAGATGGAATCTTTTTTTTTTTTTTTTTAATCTCAAAAAGGGAAGTTCTAGAGAGACGCCATTGGATGACAGCTTTTGTACGCAATGAGAAATCATGAATAATCACAACAGCGAAAAGAAAAAGGTGGATAAAAAACTAATAACGAAGTTGTATAAATAGAGCATGATGAAAACGACGTCGTCTTTTCCGGGAAAATAATCATGCCATGCCAAAAATATCTAATTGGAATAATAATGAATAGTAATTAATAAAAAAAAAAAAAATCTATACGAACCTCATCGTCTTCTTCCGTTGGATCGTATAGACCGGCGTCGTAGACGGACCTCTTCGCCTGATCGGAGAGAACTGTGAGAGAGGAGGCAGATGGAGCAATCAACGCGCGTTAGTGTCCTAACCTATGAACATTGACGGGGAATTCAACGGCGTTTACAAAATTGACGGGGATTAGGGGCGGAGAATCGATGATCTCACCTGAATACGCTTCTTGTACTAATTGAAACTGCCGCTTGGCTTCTCCGGCCACCGCAGGATTCCGCGTACACCGGTCCGGATGCCATTTCTTATACCGCAAAAGAAACGAGAACAGAAACAGTTCGGATTTCACAAATTCGCTCTCAAATCGGAAGAAACAGAACAGAACAAAACAAAACTCCTCCAAATTTCATTCCGACTAAAAATCTGAGACAGAAAGAATAACCTAGAAAAATCGAATTTCAAAACAATTAAATCGAAAACCGAGTTCAGTACCAGAGCGAGCTTGCGGTAGGCAGTACGAACATCGGAGAAGGAGGCGTCCTTACGAATCCCAAGGATGGTGTAGTAGCAAGCTCCGCCGTCGGATCCTCCTCCCCGATCCATCGAAAAATTGGAATCAGACAGAAGAGAAGCCGCAGAATCTCGAAACACAACCACCACACCAAACAAAAGGAGCAAAAAACAACTTTCAGATCACCATAACAGCGCCGTGGACTTCAAAAACGGAGAAAAAAGAAGAAGAAGAAGAGGCTCCGTTGCGTTGGTTTCTTCAACGATTGGTGTGTGGTCTATTCCGAAGGGCGAGTTGACGGTAGAAAAAGATGAAAATATCTTGATATGAAGAAGGAAAGTTCCAGAGATTGTTATTAATATTATTACTTATTTATTTTTCCCCACCGGCAAGAGCCATCGAATACTTTAGGCTAGATATTTTTAGCCGTAGCAATATGCCACTTGAGTTCACACTATTTACTACACATGCCACTCACTTTGGGAATGAGAGTAAGAACATGTGAATTTACTCTCATACCCTTCTTTTGGAAATATCAAAGAAGAGGAGTTGGCCGTGCTACCCCCACCACATATTTCAATTTTTATATGATAAATTTCATTTATTTGTAAGAATCAGTTAGATGTATATTTTTAATTATTTCATATTTTAAACTTATTTTCAACTATAACAATAATTATTTTTAAAAAAATTACTATAATAATAAAAATTAAGTAAATAATTTCACGTTAGCTAATTTAAGAAATGATCATGAAATGATCACGGGTTTATAATCAAGGAATACTCTCTTCGTTGTATGAGGTCTTTGGAGGAAGCCCAAAGCAAAGCTCCATTGGTATGCGGCTTTTTGGGGAAGCCCAAAGGAAAGACACGAGAGCTTACACTCAAAGTGGCTAATTTAGGAAATGATCACGGGTTTATAATCAAAGAATACTCTCTTCATTGGTACAAGACCTTTTGGGTTTAGGGAATGATCACGGGTTTATAATCAATGAATACTCTCTCCATTGGTATGAGGCTTTTTGGGGAAGCTCAAAGCAAAGCCACGAGAACTCTCTCCATTGGTATGAGATGTTTTGGGGAAGTCGAAAGCAAAGCCATGAGAACTCTCTCCCATTGATACGAGGCCTTTCGAGGAAACTCAAAGCAAAGCCATGAGAGCTTACGCTCAAAGTAGACAATATCATACCATTGTGGAGAGTCGTGTTCATTAACAAATAATATAATAAAAGAAATAAGTAAATAATCATCATCTCCATTTAGCTAGAGAGACAAACTCTCTTTGATCCCTACTCATTCTACGTGTAAACAGAGATGAACCTGAGTAGTCTTGATAGTATTAAAAAACGCTAGTACCCCATAATGGCAAATATGTTGAATCAAGAGCGTTGTCGCGTCACCGCGTAGCGACCCGAGCCCTCGACCTATAAGGCTGCTTGATATAAGAACATGTATTCTTTGAGAAGTTCATTGGAAAGAAAAATATTTTCCTTTCAAATTGATTGTAAGTTACATCAATTTCGACTTGCAGAGATGAAACAAAGATAAAATGAGGAAAGCAGACTCTTTACAAGGACCCTTTGCTGCACATTGGCCCCAAGGGAAAGAAAAAAATACTCTGCAGGAAAACACATGAGAGGACTATCTACCAAAAAAAAAAGGCTTAACCAAATAGATTAGGACCTGCAAATTTAGCTGATGCTTTCCACTTTGGGTGTGCAGTAACTTGACACTAAGACTACAAAGGAAGTTGCTCGGCGCTTTTAGAATCAAGCATGGTGAGACGGTATCTGGATCGGCATAGCTTCACAATATACTCTCATGGAACAGCTTGAAACTTAATCTGCTCCATTTAAGATATCTGCGCCGTGATCCATATAAGGGAAAATGCTACACCCCCCGGCGTCCGCTGCATAGCTCGGAGAAGGAAGCAAATTGTCTCCGTGTTCGCTTGTCAGTAGAGGGAAGTAAACTGGAGTCTGTGGGAGAAAGGTAGAGTCATCTACAGAGTAATTAGGCTGCAGTGATGGAGGAAAAGCTTGGTCTGTGAGATTGCTATGGATTTGGAAAATTAAAGACTGTGCTCCATCTTCTTCACTGTCGTAATTATTTGAAGCACCAATTTGCAGGTTCTCTGCTAAGAATATAGAATTACTTTGCCTCAGAGACATGTAAAGGAAGGTATTTGAACTCAAGTCATGGTTTACGTTTCAGATTTAACGCGTTCGATCAACCAATAAAGAATCGAAAGAAGCCAACTGGGAACCTTAAAGAACCGAACCGATCTAACCGATCTAACAGATGGTTCAAGCACAGACAAAAAAATAGTAGGAAAGAAGCATATAGAACTGCTTCAACTAAAGGCTTTTAACCCTGTTGAGCATCAACACGAAAAAAAGAGCTACTTAAGCATAGGAGGCAGTAACTTTTCTGAAGAAACATGCAATTTGGTTGTATAAATTACTTGTGAAGGGTAGGATGATCATCAAATCGAAAACCGAAAGAACAACGAATATGTTGTATTATATCGATCATGAACAGTTTTTATACCTTGTGAATGTACGATGCTAGGCCCCAAAGATTGCATTCCTGGATAGGGAGAATTGGAAGGACCAGCTTGTGGGTAGGTCAATGGCAGTTTCGGGTTCCGCTGCTCATCAAATCTGTTCAGATATATTGGCTTATTCAGATCTTCAATCCATGACTGCAAATGAAAATGACAGCTACTAAGTTTCAGACCAGAAATTTCTATTAGATGAGGGAAGAATAACTTTAAGATGACAAAGATCATGATTCCTTTTTTCCCCCATTTGTTTCATTTTCTCCTTCAATACAGAAAACAAAATCATAGTTTACTAAACATAGAGATATGACAACTTTTGAGATGGAGTTGAACAGATTAATTACCCCATGCCATCCATTTGGGTATCTAGAAACCGTGCACTCGTCCATAGTGCAAGTTTTTGCATGATCCAAAACTTTTCTCCATATCTTATCCGACATTCGGTCAAGTATCTGCAATGTAATCGGCGAAAAAAAAAGTATTGAGTTATAAGATTATTTTTCCTAGAGTTGAAGGAAAAAGGTACAACAACTAAACATAAACGATGTAGAATTACACATAACACAACCAAAGCAATTATCTTACATGGCGTAATTTCAGTTGATTCGTTTCATTCAAAAGGAGAAAGTCTTTGACACTGTGAATTCCGTGCAAAGTAAGCTGCTCGTGGAATTTACCATCTTTTCGTATTTTCTCCAAACGCCACACTTCATCTTGCAATCTTGGAGGATAATGCTTCATATACCCTAAAAAGTAACTAATCAATTAAAAGCTTTAAGCTGTAAAACAAGATCATCATTTATCAGAATCTGGTACCCAGAAAATGAAGGTCAAAGGTCAACAAGGCGCAAAAGAGGGGTGTTTGTTCTAAACGTTGAGTTATCACAACTTACCCTCTCCACGGCCGTCCTTGACAGAAAAAGGATAGCTTCTGGCTGGCCTAACTCTTTGTCCTCCATAACTTTTGGGTGAAATTTTAGCTCCCAATATGAACATCTTGTTTGGTATCCAGCTGGAATTATCAGTGATACTAAGATCACCGATAAATCCAACCCCGTTTTTCAAGATGATACTCTGATGTCCTGCTAAGAGAGGTCTTTTACCTTCCCTTTCACTTAAAATTTTAGAATTGAAATCCTCCTCGGTCCAATCCTCTCTATAACTGGAAAATAGTCCATTGATGACAACAAAATCGACCTCCGCTGATGATAGTGGACCAGATTGCACTATAGTCTTCGAATTGGCATCATATAGTAGAATTTTCAATGGTTTGCCATCATCAGCTTTCAGGGGATTATTTGTGAATATTCGGTCTGGCAGTTTGCTTTCGAACATCAGCTGCAGATTACAACCTGCTGTTGTTGTTTCAGCCTCACTAACTGAGCTGCTGGAGAACCAAGAGGAAGCTAAAATCAAATGGAATACAATGAAAAAGGAAAACATAATGATGAGTGAATTATCATATGTTTAAAAATGCCGGTAACGAACCAATTTTACCAATTAATAGGTCATTCGTATGAACAAAAAATCAAAACAGCTATCCTAAACTCGATGGCAGTCAAACTTACAGGACAAAAGCTTTAAAAGGAGCACAGTTCACAAAAGTTCAAAAGTACGTACGTACCTTGAAGACGAGGGGAAAAGCTTGGAAATAGCACATTCTGTCTCTTCTCTTACCTAATAACCAAACATACAGAAAACATAAAATAGAATATCAAATGTCTGAAATCAAAGTTTTTCTTTCATATTTTCTCGTCTAAAGAATTAAAAATAGAAAAGAAAAAAAAAAGTAATCATAAAACACAAGAAGAAGAAGGAATCAAATGTTTGCTCCCTATGGCCGCGGCTCATCTGAACATCAGAGCATGTCGATGTTAGCCACGTGTCCCTATATTTATCTTCTTTATATAGCGTTTATTAGTTACCCGCAATTTGAATTTTAAACTTAAAAGTGATTGGAGACTAGGTGACCCATAACTTGGTGTAACTTCCTACATTATCTCGAGTATTCAAGCGAGGTTTTTCTTTTGAAACTCTTCAAAACTCCATTGGATCTTTCTTGATAGGATACAAAAAAGGAAAACAGAGAGACTAGAGAAAGAGCACAAAGATCAGTAGCCAAAAAAAAAAAAAAAGCTTGTGTTTTCCAAAGGCACCAGGGTAATTTCCTTTATCTACAACGACCACAATTCTAATTGCTAAACTAAAAAGCAAAGCTATAATGAAACAAGGTAGCCAAAGTAAATTCTAACATCAAATTAATATGTTCATCTAAACATAAGAGACTCGTCTTACCACTTTCCGAATCAGAGGTTCGAGAAAAGCAAGCAGGCTAGCCTCCCCAACAGCTCTGCAGAAACACAATTGAAAACCAAATGTAAGAAAACAGAAAATCAATGTACCAATGTTCTTGGACTAACTATACACTCACTTCTGGAAAATATTGATTCGTTTTGGCTCTTTATTCGGAGTTCCAAAACCGTCACCATGGAAGTCATGAAAAGGCCTCTTCTGTACCATCAAATACCAAGAAATTAACTCAAAATAAACAACATCTCTAACGAATTACACTCACGATCAATATTTATATAGAAATGGCTATTGAGAATCAATTCTACTCGGAAGGGAAGAGGAAGCTTCCATTAAACTACATAAGAAACGCGTAAATGGTTGAAGTCAATTTTATATTGTAAAATAAAGGTTGAGATCAGCAACGACAATTCTCTTGAAGGAGCCTGACATTACCAAGATTTTGTCATGGAAAGTTGGTAGAAATTCTCTGAGTTTCAGATAACTAAATAAACTGCCCTGTCCTTTGTCATATAGAAGAAACAATTAAAAAATATATCAACCACTGCCCTATACGTGTTCTTAACTGATAGTGATTGGGGAGTGGATTTTGGAAGAGAAATTGAAGAGAAATCAATGAAAATGGACGATTGAACTAGAAGAAGCATAGAAGTAACAGAGAAAGTTCACACCATTTCAGCCACTAGATTTCAAAAAGCTGAAATTACCTTCTAAGTTCTGGGAAAATTCAAAGAAGATTGAAAATACTATACTTAGAACATGAATGGGTGCACCCATTTCCTCGAGAACGGCGCAACTCACATGAAAATGACAAGCGACGACAGAAAAACACAAAGATGTTTGAAAGTGAGACAAAAAATTACATTCTCGCGGAGTTGAGGAGCATTCAAATGTGAATGAAATGGACAGAACTAATCTCATTGTCCCCACATCCAATTAAACAATTACATTTAACTGTCAAAAGAGGAAAAAGAAAGCATAATGAAATCAAACGAATTAGGGTTTATTTCGGGGAAATTGAGAGGAAATGAGTGGGTTCAAGAGTAATTACTTGAATTTTCCGCACTAAGTGGACTGACGACCACCAGGTTAGAAGTCAATGCGCCGATTGTACGAAGAACTTTTAGAAACTTAGGCGATCTGTAATTTCGCAATAAATCTGACACCAATTTTGTCAAGGATTCGAGTTTCCAGGAAGATGCAGATCTCTCTTTCGCCATTATCGGCTCTGTCCCCTCTCCCTTTGGGCGGTTCGATCTCCATCTATCCGCTTTTGATTCAATTCTAAAGCCCACATGGATGATGCCACGTCAATAAATATATGTAACTTTTAATTTTAAAGTCGAATAAATTAGTAAATTAAAATATATACATACACATATACATATATACACATACATACACCCGCTATATATATATATATATACACACCTGCTTAGCTTTCTTAGCCAACATCTCCGATTTTCTGCGAACCAAGAGGTCCTACTTATCTAGACCGAACAGTCACATTTTCAACTGAAAAACTGATTTTTTCATAAAGTCGGTTCATAAACCAAAAAAGAATGAAGTTGCTTGGGATGGTTACGCAATGTCTTTTCGTTCGCCTTTTCTTTAACCTTGCTATCAAATATATATATATATATATATCTCATGTCTGTATTGAAACGAATTATTATAAAAACAACCCGAACTTAGATTATTCAGTACACAAGATAGAAGACAATTAATCACGTGACCTACCGTAAGAACATCCTCTCCCCAATAAGTGGATTTCTTAACGACCAGTAAGTTGATATGTAACTTATGGTAAAGTTAAGATATCATATTGGGTTTTGATTGTTGGATGACGAGAGTCCCACATCAGCTAATTTATGGAATGATCACGAGTTTATAAATAAAGAATACTCTTTCCATTGGTGTGAAGCCTTTTGGGGAATCCCAAAACAAAGCCACGAGAGCTTATGCTCAAAGTGAACAATATCATATCACTGTGGAGAGTCGTGTTCGTCTAACATGGCATCAGAGCCATGCCCTAAACTTAGTCGTGTCAATAGATTGGTAAATCTTCAAATGTCGAACAAATGACTCCAAAAGAAAAAGGAGTCCAGCCTCCTCGAGGACACGAAGGCAGTAAAAAATGACCAAGACTCCAAAGGAGTCAAACCTCGATTAAGTGGAGGAGGCGTGCTTTGTTCGAGGGGAGCCATGAGACTTTATGCTCAAACTGGACAATATCATACCATTATGGAGAGTCGTGTTCGTCTAACATTGATATAATCATGATTCGATAAATGATCACTATGAGCCAGACTATTACATTTTTTCTTATCACCACTAGACGTTTCTCCCCGAAACTCGTTGAGGCACAACAAAATATATAGATTCACCGCTTGATGTTTGATACATGTATTTTAAAAATTTATTTTTTGATTTTATGATTCAAATATTGCAAACTTCAAAAATATTTAATTTTAATTTTTAAAAATACAAAAAATAATTTTTTTTTATAATAAAGATAGTATTTAACGTTGTAAACTCTATCATTTTATAAAAAAAAAAAAAAACAATACAATGTATTATAAATCTAGATATTTTAAAATAATAATTATATAGCATTTTTTTTTAATGTAAATCAGTCTTATAAATTAATTAATGATATTCAACCTAATTCTAAGGGCCGTTTACAAATATATTATAAAATAAATTTTGATTATTTGTTAAGCAAAGTGCAATTTATGAATGTAATAGAAATAATAATAGTTATTATTTATAATATATATAAATTGAAGGATTAAATGGATAAAAATGTAAATAATATATATACACTCACAATGATGTCACCCGCTTTAAAGCTAATTTTGCGCGGGAGGAAACGAGCTTCCACAGAACTCAGAAATGGGCGGTCACGACTTGGAATTGGAGAGAGCTCGGTTGCTAAGTTTGGCTGCTGAACTCGGTTTCGATGAAGAATCGGCGGAGGCCTGCTTGAACCGGATGATCAATCTATACGGTACTTTCTTCGATCTCCAGCCATATCCGAACCCTAAATTTGCACTTTAATTTCATCTGTATAACTCTTTCGTGTCTGGAATGAGGACAATGGAACATCGTTTAATCCATATTTTGTTGATTCTAAGATGCGCGCTGTAGGAACATGGATTTGGAAATGTCATTAACATAGTTTCGTAGTTATGGGCCGAGGAGAGGAACTTAAATTGTTCGCTTTCGTTCAGTTTTTTTTTTTTTTTTTTTTTTTCTTTTCCTGAATTCATTTGTGGAACGTTAGGGGGTAGGATGCACATGTCATAGGATCTGGTGTATAGTTTTTGTGAGAATATGGTTGTGTATCGACTTAGCATTCAGTGTAAACCGTTGTTCTGTTGATGAATCGTATAAACCATTTTAAAACGATTGAAGTGGTTTTAAATTTTGCTTGCATGAGATATGTTGGAAGTATTCTGACTACTAACGGTTGGGATAATGTTATTAGAGCGAGATTGATCAGCTAAGAGTAAAATCAGCTCTTCTAATTGAGCTATTAAAGTAAAAAGTTGGCACTGTCAATTATCTGTTTATGGATGCGCTTCTTTTTTCAGGTGATGATGGACGGGAATTTGTCTCTGTTGAGCATTGTGGAGATGATTTTTTGGCGGCTCTTGCGGAGTCCGCTCAAGACAATGAGGAGTGGGATGATTTACAGGCAATGGAGTCAGAAGCTTGTGGTGCTTTAGATATTATTCTCGATGAAAAAATCCAAAACAAAGATGGAGTTCGTAATGGTCACAACAGGGAAAGCTCAATCAATATCATAGAAGATTCATCTGAAGCGGAGGAAAACCCAAATTTGGTTAACATCGATTCTTCCAGTGAAAGTGATGATGTAGAATTCAATGCTTCAAAGAAGAGAGATTTTGATTCTACCATTTCTTATTGTTCCGATCGGGCTACTTCCATACTCACTTCAAGTAATTACTCTTCAATATCAGGGGTAGGCTTCTTGGTTGGCCATAGATGACTGTTTTATTTATTCATTATATTGTCATGAAAATTTGTAGCATTTTAAATCTGGAAGCAGCCTTTAATAGTCTCAATTTTGTACTCCAAGCGCTTTAACACAGTACACTGAGATAAAACTTTTAGCTTATTTGAAGTACTGATTGAATAAGTTATGTTGAAGGATTGCAAAAGCAGCACTACTCGGTGTTCAGTTTCTTCAAGTCCAGGAAAAAGACTGCCCTCTAGAGCTTCAGGGGTTGAGCACAAAACTCTTACTTATGAAGAGTTACAGACTTTGGATGATTTTGAATTGGCGAATGTAGTTATTTTTGGAAACAAAACATTCCGACCTCTGCAACACGAGGCTTGTAAAGCAGCTGCATCAAAGCAAGATTGTTTTATACTTATGCCAACTGGAGGTGGCAAAAGCTTATGTTACCAGGTCATCTTTCTCTTACTTTCCTACACAATTTTAAATATAAGCAGTGATCTTTATAAGCAGAGATACGATAAGATTGTTCTATAATCTATGTTACAAAGTTCGGCTGCAGTGATCCTTAGAATCCTCTGACTGCTACTTCGTTCCCTGAATTATCCGAGGCATCCATGCCTGTGGTATGGAATGTTATGGCCTCAGTGTCATCCATCATGCGTGCATTATCCACATACATTTTTGTTTTGTAAATATTTTCTTATAGATATTTTGTTTGGTTATGAGTTTTGAAAACTGAAGAGAAGCCTTGAATAATTTTGTGTTGATCGGATGCATGGCTTCTTAAACTTGTTTTTTTTACATCGACTTCACTCTGTGCAGCTGCCTGCAACAATTCAACCAGGTGTTACTGTTGTCGTATCTCCCCTCCTTTCCCTAATTCAAGATCAGATAGTTACATTAAACCTCAAGTTTGGAATTCCGTCAACGTTCTTAAATTCTCAACAAACTTCTTCTCAAGCAGCTGTTGTCCTGCAAGAATTGAGGCAAGGTTTATTTCCTTCTCTGGGTGTGATATTTGTGATGTTTTAAGTTTAGTGAGTCTGTCACCATATTTCTAAAACTTATATGATTTATAGTATACAGAAAGCCAATTCTTCTCTCAGGAAGAATGATATGCATACTACTCTATTAGGATACTTATTTTAATGTTTTTAGAGTTTGAGTTAAATCTCTTTGACAAAGCACGATGTATGTGCTTTTAGCAGTTATACGTGAATAATTTCAGAACTTTTTGATACTCCTTGTGTATACTTTCAGATTGCGTTTTCTTTTCTCATTTGTAGGAAGGATAAACCTTCATGCAAGCTCTTGTATGTGACTCCTGAGAGAATAGCAACTCAGTCATTTTTGGAGATTCTTAGATTCATGCATTTGAAGGTGACCTGTTAGGACATGCTAAATAATATGAAGTTTTTATTTCCTAAATTTTCTATTACAAATAATGTTAAGTTTAAAATGTAATGACAGAAACAACTTGCGGGTTTTGTTGTTGATGAAGCACACTGTGTAAGGTATGACATGCTCTTTGTTTACTTTGTTAGTTTTTTGATAAGTTGGATAGCTTATAGGTATTGGGATATAGATGTTACCCTAATTCAAAAGACAGACATTCCATCCAATTTTTATTATTTTTATTTTTGTACTTTTTTATATGAGAAACAGGACAAAATGTCAAAATATATTCAATCAAAAGAGAACACAACCTAAAGGCCATAGCGATGAGGGGGTCCCTAAGCCTAAACCAAAGGTTTGACAAAGAAAGTCTTCCAATCTAAATTAATGATATAACGTTGTTTATTACAAAAAGTATCATGTAGAGCACTCCACATAGAGGCTGTAAGCTGTACATTTTCACAATTATTCCTTTCTTTCCAAATTGACCACGAGATGCCTCTACTCCTGTTGCACCTCAGTCCTAGCTTTCTCCTTGTGCCACCGACCAGCAGCACTACAAAAAGGCTAGCATTAACATCTTTAGGAGCCCCAGGCCATATCGAAGATATTGAAGAGGGACATCCAACCCTTATAGGTGAAATGGCCATGGAAGAAGAGGTGGTTACCGTTTTCAGAACTTCAATGGCAGAGACAAAAGTTAGGAGAGAGGGCTAAGTTTGGGTGTTTTTTTTGGATTCTATCCACAGTGTTGAGACTGCGGTGAGCTAGGGACCATAAGAAGAATTTGACTTTCTTGGGGCTGTTTCCTTCCCAAAGCTGCACTCCCTTCATTTTTTGAAGAAGCACCAGTGGCAGTATAAAAAGAAAAAAAGGTTGGTTAAACGACTGAACCAACAAACATACGAGCATCAATCAATTCGTTATTTTTTATTCCATTTTTAAGACCATCAGCAATCTGTTTACATCAGTAAGCATGGCAATCTGTATAATAGGTTTTTGGTAATTGTACCCGTTTTGTGAAGTATTATAACAATTGTTGGAGGTTGTGTGAAAGTCCAGGAGATAATTGGCAGATAAATGGGAGAAAACTTCTTAAATAGGTTTTATTAAAAAGCTAAATATGGTGGGATTGGTAAATCAGATTAGTCTTACCTTGAAAATCAGGCCATTACTGCTTTCTCTTTTTCCAATGTTGCAGCCAGTGGGGACATGACTTTCGCCCAGATTATCGAAGTCTTGGATGTCTTAAGCAAAATTTCCCTGATGTCCCAGTGATGGCACTGACTGCAACAGCAACACACTCAGTTCGTGAGGTAACAAGGGGTGGCATAGGCCCAACATTTTTCTGTTTTGCATGGAATGGTATTTTTCTCATTTCAATCTATATGCTGCAGGATGTATTAAAAGCTTTAAGAATCCCTCACGCACTCATCCTTGAAAGAAGCTTTGACAGACCTAACCTGAAGTACGAAGTAGTGTGCAAGACAAAAGAGCCTCTGATGCAGCTTGGACCGCTCATAAAGGATCGTTTCAAGAATCAGTGTGGAATCGTTTATTGTCTTTCAAAAAGTGAATGTGTAGAGGTATCAGAATTTCTAAACAAAAAATTTAAAATCAAGGCAGCGTATTATCATGCTGGTTTAGCTGCTCGCCAAAGAGTTTTGGTACAAAAGAAATGGCATGTGGGGGATATCCAGATTGTTTGCGCTACAATTGCCTTTGGCATGGGTATAGACAAGCCAGATGTTGTAAGTTCATTTATTATAATAATATGCGTGCTATCTTTTGAGACTTTGGTCATTGCTGAACTACAATTTTTGTGGCATGAGTTTAGTTTATGATTATGAACACTGGTGCAAGAAAATTTAAGACCGCACTATTCACCATCATAATGTCAGTTTTAGAGTTTGGTTTTGACATTTCATGAATGAATGAATTGCTATTTATGCCCCATGAAAATAGGTACTGTGTCAATGCACCTCTCTCTCTAGCACTCCTACAAATTAGTGGAATCAGTACCACATCTTCCTCATTCTCCTGAAAGTTGAGGAACTTGTTTTCAATTATGTTTTAGTGTTAACTCTTCTGAAAATGTCGACTTGATAGCGGTGCAAATGGTAGCTTTGAAAACTTGGCTGATTTCTTTCACGATGCTTGATGCCTATAAGGCATATAGTTAGCTGCATTGGGCTTCTGAAAAGTTCGAACAAGCTGAAACATTCGGAGTGCTTAATCTGCTTATGCTTATGGTCCAAATCAATCTGTCTCCTTCATATGCAACATCGTTTAAATTAATTATTGCTTTATGAATTTGTTGCTGGCCTCAACTACAGTAAATCTTTTTTTCTTTTCCATTTCTTGTAGTACTTAACTTAGATCCACTGTCTCATATGTATGCTTAAGCATCTTCTATTACTCGCTAGTGTTCATAAGTCACTTTTGATATTCACTTCATCGTTATTACATCATTCTACTTGTCCAGCGGTTTGTTATCCACAATACAATGTCAAAATCAATAGAAAGCTATTATCAAGAATCAGGCAGAGCTGGAAGGGATGGTTGTCCTGCTTCATGTATTGTCTTGTACCAGAAAAAGGATTTCAGCCGAGTCGTATGCATGTTACGTAATGGTCAAGGATTTAAAAGTGAAAATTTTAAGTTGTCAATGTCTCAAGGAAAGAAAATGCAGCAATTCTGTGAACTTAAGGTTAGTTACTCCATTTCATCATGAGCGGTTGCCTTTCCCTTATTATCATTGATTCATCACCATGAAAATTCCTGTCCCATTACTTTTAGTATTTTATAGCTTCGATTTGTTGATGCAAACTCATGTTCCTGAATTTTTGGTCAAATTTACAGGATGAATGTCGGAGACAAATGTTGCTTCAGCATTTTGGTGAGTCATTTGATCGAAAAGCATGCAAAAATGGCTCTAATCCATGTGATAACTGTCTTAAGAAGTCTTCCTGAGCACATACGTTAGCTGTTAAAGGTGACTTCAAACTGAACATCATCTCACCTTAATTATTGGGACAACATTTCAGACCTATGTTATTGTGTTATGGTGGTTTCAATGCAGGCTAGAAATGCTTCTTTCTTGACTACAATACTTGCTTGTCCTCAATCCAGGTATTTCTGCTAAATGCATTATTTTGATCACATTTTCTCTATCACTGAGGCATGATGATTTATACTTCGTAATCCTTCATTATTTTGGGTAGTTAGGGCTTAGTACTTGTTTCTTGAGGTCCCTGCGCTATCCCATCCCCATATGGTATCTACAAGTCTTTCATTGCAAATGTTGTCTAGTTGTGAGTGAAACTTAACAGGCGTTATTTTTCGCTCCACACTCCTTTTTTTAGTGAAATGAGCAGGAACCATTCCCAATAATAATAATTGTTGCAAGTCTAAATTAGACTATGTTTTTTCCTAGTTGTCCTATAAAAATGTCTAATTGTCCTATAAAAATGTCTAATTGTCCTATAAAAAAAGACTGATTAAATCTAAATTCATAGGTAATTCCTTAGTATCTAAGTGATTTAAATAAATTCCTAGATAATAGGTAACAAGATAGGATAACTCTAAATAAATCTGTCACTTGTTAAATAAATCTATTTATTAACTAAATCTAAATAAATTCAATTAAATGAGATTACATAAATATCCTTCAACACTACCCTAAATAAATCCAACCAAATATCCTTCGACACTCCCCTAAACAAATCCAACCAAATGAGATTACATAAATATCCTTGGACACATCCCTCAAGCTGAGTAATAGATATAATTCTTGAATACTAACCCATAAATGACATAAATCTCTTAACTTAAGGCTAATCTTTCGACACTCCCCCTCAAGCTGAGAATGAATATGTCTATTACTCAGCTTGGACTCGATAGTTTTATGTGCAATATTGATCGCATGATTTTGATGACACGACTTCACAACGTCAAGGCACGACTTCAATGGTAGCTATGAAGGTTTCGAATCAATTTGTCAATAGTAGCTATGAAGACTCCAAATAAATTTGTTAACGGTAGCTATGAAGGCTTCGAATAAATTTGGTCAAGGTGGATGATCGGTAGCTATGAAAGGTTCAGATAAATTTTGGATGATCAATGACTATGAAGGTTCCGAATAAATTTGTCAAAGGTAGCCATGAAGGCTCTGAATAACTTTGTCAACGTTAGCCGTGAAGGCTCCAGCTAACGTTGTCTATGGTAGCTAAGAAAGCTCGGTAGCTTTGAAGGCTTTGAATAAATTTGTCAATGGTAGTATGAATACTCCGAATAAATTTGTCAACAGTAGCTCCGAATAAATATGTCGTATGAAGGCTCCAAATAAATTTAGTCAAGATGATGATTGGTAGTTATGAGTGCTCTGAATAATTTTGTCAATGATAGTTATGAAGGCTCCGAATAAATTATCGATAGCTATGAAAGCTCACGATGAACGTGATGAACGTAGTTAAACTATGATCATGGAGGCTGGAATGAATAGGTTGCTTGGTGGGATAATAAAGGACCAAATAAGAGAAATAATCTTTTGAAAATTGTTGACAGAATACGTTTTCTTACTTTTTGTGCAAACAAGAAACATTTTGGCCTTATTGATAGTTCATCGTTGTTTGAATATCTTACTTTTTTTGAAATTATGCAAAGTTAAGAATTTAAGATTCTTCATCAATCTTGAGAAATCATACAATAAGGGAAGGTAAAAATGGAACTAGAGGGAGTTGAATCATGTAAGCTTTGTTTAATAGCATTTTCTATTTCTTGCCTTTTGTTTTTATTCTTGAAATGCAAGTACATGTAGTGTAGATATTAGTCCAATCTCGACATGTCGATTAAAATTTACCATCCTAATTCTACCATATAAGTAATATAGTTTTTTTCAAATGTTGAATAACATTTTGATTGCTTCATGCATTATGGTACAAGAGATACGGGCCAGTTGGTTTAACATGCATTCAGTTTACTTGCCCCATCTAGTTTTTTATTTTTTGTCTATATGCCTTGATTTAGTCGTCTAGCTAGCTTACATTTGTATCAAATGATACCTTGTTAGTCGAATAACGACTTAAATAATTGAAATTTGCTGATTGCACGATGGGGAGTGAATGTATAGTAATCATCTTATAATTGAAGTGGGACCAAAATGCATGTTCATTTTGGCAAGAAGCAAAGCCCAATCATGCCTCTGCCCAACTCTATTTGTTTGTCAAGAATCTATCATTTTCCAATTCAAATTTGTATTGGATTGTTATTATTAGAAAGAAAATCTAGAATCTTAGATTCCAGACTAAAATCTTTGTTTGATTTCATATTTGGAAGGAAATAAACTTATTTAAATACTATTTTAGATTCTATACTCTTTTTTAACTTTGGTTCATTTTGGTTCATTTTATTTTGGTTTAGTTAAAATGTTCATGTACTTTCCATTTTGGTTCGTTTTAGTTATGTACTTTCAAGATGTCAATTTTGATCTCTTGACGTTTAAATAGGGATTGTTTTGATCTATTTGCAAAATTTCAACTCAAATTTTATACTCAATATGAAAATTCTTTAATACAAATTTATGGAAATAAAAGGATCAAAATGGTCACTTTTACAACAAAATCATTATATTTCATTGATTATTTACATTATAGTGTTCATATTTTACTCATATCTGAAGTTTTTTGGGCATTAGTGTTTGACTTTGAACACATGTTTATAGATGCAAGAGCTCATGGCTACACATATTTCAAGAAGGCAATTGAGTTGCTGATTCTTTGGCGTCTAGGAGTCCTCCAAGCATTGTCTCTCCTACATGAAGGTGACCTCTTCTAAATTCCTGCTAACCTTTTTGTAGCTTGGTTTTCTAGCTCTTGATTATTTATTTGGTATTTTATAACCTGTTTTGAACCTACCACCTATGATATTTTGGATGAGATAGGCACTTGATTTCCAGTAGTCCTATGATATTTTGGATGGGATAGGCACTTGATTTCTAGTAGTCCATTGGTGGTACTCTTAGCCTCGTGTGAATCTTTTATTTTTCCATGTGTAATTTTTTAAAATTTTATTTGATCTCATAGTCTTTTCGAATATATTTTCTTTATACCTTCGAGATAGATGATGAAGTGAGTTATTATAGTTGAAATGATTAGAAGAACCTATTGGCTCCTGCTTACTCATAATTCAAGAGAACAAATCATTTTTTTTTTATCTATCGAAACTTTCCATTATTATAAATGTCTTTAATTTAGCTTCTTGAATATGTTTGGGACATTACGGTAAAAGATGAGCCTAATTTATGTCTGTTTATTTACAAAATTTTCGTCTGCGAGTTCAAAAATTTGAATGTGTGTATTTTGATCGGATGACTCAAATCTTAGATGTTTATATTTAATCGTTTTAGATATGTTTAATCGTTTTAGATCTGAACAAAGACCCGGATCCCTAATTTTAAATGCTTTATAAGTTTGGTTTTTCCTTTTCTATTTTGAACAATGAGAAAGACAATTTAAAGGGGGAAAATCTGTCACCAAATTAGATGGAATTATTTAAATTATTTCTGGCTTTTTTGAATAATTTAAATCATGTTTTCCCAACCATTCTCTTAAATAATTGTAGTAAGATGGGGAAAAACTATTCTCAAATAATTGAAGCAAACAATAAATACTTTCGCTTCTTTTACCTAATTGAACCTATCATTTATAGAAATTTCATCCTTTACAAAGTTCTATTCAACTATTCACTAGTCTCATAATAGGTTTCAAAGTACACATTTTTTTTTGACAAATAATGTTATTATTACTAAATTTTGTATTTACCATACTTAGCTAAATTGAGTGTGACATAAAATATACACTCTTGATTATAAGGTTAGATATTCGGATTTTTTACTATCCTTATTGATGAACTTACTAGACAATACCTAGAATGAAAATTTTAAATCACAACCTATTATAGGTCACCGTTCCATAATTATAAGTTCCATCTTTCGAATGAATTTTCAAAAAGTTCCTACTTCAAAAGTAGTTTTAGAACGTTTATAATAATATTTTAAAAATAAAAGTAGAATCGAACGTTTATAATAATATTTTAAAAATAAAAGTAGAATCGAACGTTTATAAATTAGATTTTCTCACATAAATGGTTCAAATATATTATTTTTGAAAAGTTGGATTTCCATACAAAGTTTAATATTTGATTTAACAAAATAAAAGATAATAATATATCATTAAAATCCATAAATATTTTTTTGGTGGACGTTTTAATTTTCCATAAATATATTAATTATTTGATCATCCCAAAATTTCCATCAACCAATAAAAAAAAAACAAAAGAAAGATAATAATTTAAACAATTAAAATAAACGACAAAATCTCGTTAATAATACTAAAAAAATAAAATAAAAATCAACGGTCAAGATACGATCCATTTTAAATATTTATCCATGGGTAGATTAGATTTTCACACTTTTTTTCAAAATTTTATTTTATTAATTTTAAATTTTTGACTTGGTGGGACCCACCTCGGAGTTGGGTTTCTTCTCTTTGGGGCAATATGGGTGAAAGCACAAAACCTTCCTTGGAGCCTTCAATTCCTTAAATTTTTCCACGAACACTGGTTTTTAAGCTTCTCTCTCTCTCTCTCTCATTCTGCCATTTTTAATGCTCCAAGTACTTCTTCTCTACCGCCTGAAGAACTCCATTCCTCACTGCTTTCTTCTTTCTGAAACGAACCTTTTGGTCAATTTTTGTACCCTTTTTGTTAGATCTGTGTTTTGTGCTCTTTTTTATTCGTTCTGGCTGTTTTTGGTTGCGAACTTGCGATTTGGAAATGGGATCTGTTTGCTGAGAGGTACGTGTTTAGTTTCCGTTACAATGGCTGAATTTTTTTTTTTATTCTGTTTGAATTTGAATGAGTAACTGTTTGGTAATTTTCTTCACGGTCTGAGGGATAAACAATTTGGATTTGGAAATGTGGCTTAGAACGGAGGAGATTTTGGTTTATTTTTGGAGAGACATGTTTTGATGAACTGTAATGCTTGCTCTTTCTGTTATTTACGGGTTTCTTTTTTCTTTTGTTTTTACTTTGGCAAATTTGAGTTGCTTTATTATGATTCTAAATGGTTCTTTGATTTGTGGACTTAGATATGGTTAGCTTGACCTCTCTCATTGTAAGATTAGGGTTTTGTGGAAGTCTCATTGGAACAAAAAATGTAGATAGTTATTGCTGAGGATTGTTGGGAGGGAGTCCCACTTTGGGTAATTTAGGGAATGATCATGGGTTTATAAGGAGTACATCTCCGTTGGTATGAGGCTTTTTGGGGAAGCCCAAAGCAAAGCCACGAGAGCTTATGCTCAAAGTGGACAATATCATACCATTGTGGAGGTTTGTGATTCCTAACCGTTATAACTGCAGCTTGTTCTCTCTTCTTCTTAAGAAATGCAAATAAGTATTGGATTGTGTGAGATAAATTCTGAAAAATTTCTGGTTATGGGCTCTGTTTTTGTTTTCCATGTTAAAATAGTGGCTGCTTTACAGGTAATTTGTAGATTAGAACATGGAGGTTGAGAAGAAACGCTCCAAAGGAGGCTTTCTTAACTTGTTTGATTGGAATGGCAAATCTCGGAAAAGGCTGTTCTCAAGCAGTAATGAGTTATCTGGTACATAATTCCTTTTGGCTTATGAGTTTTGAAGAAACTTGTTACTTTTGAGCATGGAAGTTTACTTATTCAATGTCTTGATCTTCCTGTTTTGCCTAAAAAAGGATTGAAGCAAGGAAAAGAAAATGTTGACAACTTGTCAAAATCACAGCTCTTTCAGGTGAGAATTGCCTTTGACATGGATTCTTTTCTTCTGATTTGAGTTGCTTTACACTCTTTTCTGATTGATTGTTCATCTGCAGTTAGAAGCAAGTGAAGATAGAGCAAGTTCTAGTTATAAATTAACCGATGATTGGGATTTTTCTTTGACCAAAACCAGTGAAGAAAAATCTGGGGGCCGAGTCCCCAGTGTAGTTGCTAGACTTATGGGGTTAGATTCATTGCCTTCTAACGCTCCCGAGCCTTGTTCTACCTCATCTTTCGAATCCCGCTCCGTCCGGGCGTCTCATCATGATAACTCTAATGTATGGAACAGTCATTCTATGGATTATATTGGTATGCCCAACAAACTAGAGAGGTTTTCTGGGAATCTCTTAGATTTCAGGGCGCAAAAAGTACCCAAAAGTCCTATTGAGAGATTTCAAACTGAAGTATTGCCTCCAAAGTCTGCTAAATCTATACCTATAACTCATCATAAGTTGTTGTCTCCTATCAAGAGCCCTGGGTTTACTCCAACAATGAACACAGGTTACTTAATGGAGGCAGCTACCAAGATAATTGAGGCAAGTCCAAGGAAACCCCTGAAGAGTAAAATGCCATCTATTACCAATTCCTCAGCGCCCTTGAGAATCCGGGTTTTGAAAGAGAATTTGGAAACGGCACACAAGTCTACAGGAATCAAAAAACCAACAGAAAATCGAAAAGGGAAGGCTAGTGAACAGAATTATAGTGGATCTGAACAACTTCTAGCGTCAAGGACTGATTCCATTGGAGGTGGTAGAATTAACTCCAACACTTCAAAAGATAAAGGAAGACCAGCTTCCGTTGCAGGGCAAGCTAGAGCTAATCTTCACAGTAGAGGGGAATCAACTTCTTGTAGTGACAGGAGTTCAATGGATCGGAAAGAGCATAATGAAGTGAAATCGAGACAACTTTTCGGGAGCCAGCCCAGCTTGCAAAAACCAATGCAGAAGAGAACCGTGAAGAGAAATAACAATGTTCTTGCACAAAACAATCAGAAGCAGAATTCTTTACCCAACAAAGAAAAATTGCCTTCAAAACCTTCAAAGGTTTTGAATCAACCTGTCAAAAGGATTCAGTCTGCTAGAAAATCTGTAAATAAGGATGTTATCAACTCCGAAGTTGAATTGAAAATCACACGCACGAGAGAAGCTGATGGTAAAGAAGATTTTGCACCTTCCAAGAAAAATGTTGCCTCACGGAAGAAAAAATCTGTCAGTCAGGATGCTAGTAGTGAAGGAAGTTGTTCTGTGTCTAATGCTTTGATCAACGATGGTGAGAGATCTGTCAAATATAATATTGCATTTGATGGTTCAACGAACTGTGATGAAAACAGGAAGCTGGGAATGGACGTTGTTTCTTTTACATTCACATCCCCACTTAAGAAATCTGTTTCTGAACCTCATTCAGATGAGGTTGTAAAAGTTAACCACAGCTTGGTCTTTGATTCGTGTAGCGAGAACGATTATTTGCAGAACCTATCATCACTTTCACCGCATTTAAACGACGTAAATGGTGATGCTTTAAGTGTTCTGTTGGAGCAAAAACTTCAAGAATTGACATCTAGGGTTGAGCCCTCTCAATCATATATGACAGGAGAAGGCATTTTCGCTTGTTCCGGGTCCAATTCGCAAAATCTTTTTGCCACTTCAGAATATGCCAAAAAAGAAAATGGCATTAGTTGTAGATGCTCAGAAAGCCCCCATGATTGTGACGACTTGTCAATGGATAGCAACGAACTGATTGTCGATAAATGGCTGCAGGTATTGCTACTTGCTATTGCACCTTTCAGCTGATGTTATCTTTATCATGGTCTTGATATTGAATATTGTCTTACTGCCTGTTTGAAATAACTACTTAAGTGCATTAATCACTTTTTCATACTCGGAAATTTTCCAAGTCATTAGAGTTGTGAAATATCCATTGTTTCTCAACATCTCGTTATGTATAACTAAACTCGTTCCAGTTTCAGGGAGCGAAAGACATTAAAGAACCCGAAGATAGTAACGACACTGAAACTGTTACCATTAGTGGATCTTCGATTGAGGACGAGTCTTCCCCAGACAATGGAAGTAGTATCCATGGTAAAAATCTCTTTTTCTCTTGAACTTTTTGAATTATCTGAAGAAGGCATCCTCTGAAAAGTTGGTATCACAAACAAATTTCACCGCCAAGTTTATCAGGAAAATTGCATATAAGTTTCAGATGCAATATAAACTGAGTAGAAATTAGTTTCTAGATTCTTTCGTTAACTGAAACCTCTTAGGAAAATTTTAGAAATTTGCTTCATAAAGAAGTCTGTCTTAGTTTCTTCCTTCAAAATGTTCTATTTCATCCATCACAATCATATCAAATTCCTCCTAGTTATGAACATTTGCTGGAATTGACTCATTTTTTGGGTTGTCTTCAGTTCAACATGGTGATACAATCAAGTTAGATCCAAAAAATCTCTACTCAAGAATGCTCGATGAGACACCGGTATTCGACTCTGCATCAAGCATCGATGAGGAAGATAAGTTTCAAACTCTTTCACCTACAATGATAAGTCCAATAAAGATCCATAGATCAAATGACTGGGAACTGCAGTACGTGAGGGGAGTCCTAAGCAAAGCTGAGCTAGCATTTGAAAACTTTACATTAGGTGTTGTCAATAACCTGGAGATTGAGGAAAACATCAAGTGCAACGAGCTCGAACAGAAGGTTCTGCTCGACTGTGTGAACGAGTGTTTGGAACGAAAGCTGAAACAAATAGTAATTGGAAGTTCAAAAACTCGGGTTCCATGGACGAAACTGTTCGAGAATGACTGTTTAGCAGATGAGTTATGGAAAGAGATAGAGAGTTTGAAATGCTCAGAAGAATGGATGGTAGATGAGCTTGTGGAGAAGGATATGAGCACCACACAACACGGGAAATGGCTCAACTTTGACATAGAAGCATCTGAAGAGGGGGTTCTGGTTGAGAAATGGATATTAAGTTCTTTAGTTGATGAACTGGTCAGTGATTTGCTGATCATTGGGGAAGAAGCTTAATCTTTTTCTTGGTCTGTTTCTTTTTTGGATATGAACATAAGTAATTGATGATGTAAAGTGATCAGATGGTGAGTTTCTTTAATGATTCTCTTAATTTCCTTCTTGGAAATGAAAACTCTTGTCATACTGATTGTCCTTCATGTATTGTAGAGCTGCTGCTGGCTGATACCCATGGATTGGCAGACATATATTCAGGCGAAGCTCTGATATCTACTTTCAACTACTCTTCTTCTTCATTAACAGCTTCTTTTATAACAATATTAACACTCTTCTATAGGAAAATTTTGGGGGTGGAGTTGAAAATCATTTCTTTAAACTTTCTCGGGTTAACTTTGAAAAGTTTTTTCTATTAATAGGGCGGAGTCGGGATGTACTCTCTATCCCTGTTCCCACAATAGTTTAGGGGTATTTTTGATAATTTAACCTAAGACTAGTGTCAGGATATATTTCCCGTCCTCACCCGTTTCTCTATGTTATGTTGGAGAATTGAGGCTTGAGTCGAAGAAACCCTAAACGAGAACATATACTTGCTTAAAGAAGGGAATTGAACACAGTGAAAAAACGAGGGTTGGGGAAAAATCGATATACTTCTAATGTCGAATCGGGATCAACTAGAGTAGAAATAAAGCATTGGTTAACTCTTCTTTGATGTCAAGGTAATAGCTATGAGAATAGCCATTGACTTCGGGGAAGGGTAGAAGAATGGGACCTATTATGGGACATACAATGCATTATAGACATGATTAATTACGCTTCAACCGGACTATTCTATTCCACCTCTTAGAAACAAAGAACTTAAATCAAAATACTTAATAGCATGACAATACATTTATACAAAGCTTCTACCCTGAGCTCATGTAATGGTGCCGTAGACAGTCAGTAAAATCCAATCCAATCTACGAAATAATTTGATCTGATCTATAAATAGCATCACTTGTGGTAAAGGTCGTAATGCCAGAATATTAGAAACTAAAATAATTTTAGCCCTCATTAAAATAAACAAAAGTATTTTAAATAAATAAGTAAATATATATATAGATTTGTGGTTTAATTATTTAAAAAATAGGATTTCCTTCCTTTAACTGGTTAATCTTTTATTTAGGTTTAAATGACATTTTATTTCTTCAATTTTAATTTTATTGATAATATATGTGTTAATTAATTGAGATATGCTCGAGTTGATTATATGTATAAACATTTATTAATAAGATAAATGATAAAAGAATATTTTTGAGTCGATTTTTTTTTAATATTAGAAGATAATTATATTAATAAAGTGTAAATTTGCTTTAAAAGTCCATCAATTAAAATAAAAAGAGTACGAAAATCCAAATAATAATAAATAAAAAAGTCGTAGTTTTCAATATTTAATTTAACAACAAATAAAAAAATAAAAAGAAAATTTCATAAAATCTTAATCAATATTGAAAAATTTAGAGTGAAAATGAAACGTGTAGGACGTGATGTTGACGTTCAAATCTTTCATTATGTATTAATATATTATAATTAATGTCAATTAATGAAATTATTTTGGTTTGATTATGAATTTAAGTAAATTTCAAAATATTAATTCCCATGTATTATTTTTATTTTTTGTCCCCTTTAAAAATTATATAATATTTTATACGCTACTTGTTTTTTTTAATATATATTTTTTCTTCTTTGGTTATTTTATTATATTCAAGATCGGATTCAAATCTGTATTATAATCATAATATTATAAATAGTAAAATTCTCAATCATTATTAAATTTTTAATTTTCACCTGAGGTAATTTTTTTTTAATTTTTTAATTAAGTTAATTTTTCAAATTTATATCAATATAGTTTGCCCTTTCTTCTTTTTATTTTGTTATTTTTTATGTATTTTATCTTTAATCAATTTTATATATTTCTCATTTTTAAATTTATAATTAACGTTCTCTAAATATGAATTAGCTATGATTTATGTATAAAATAAACCCATTTAAATTATATATATATATATGTATATATATATATTCAATTAATTTTAAATTTTTATAATTAAAAAAATCTAAAAAACAATATCCATAAACTTGTTTTTTTAATACAAAATATCACATAAAATTAATATTAACTAACCTAATGAAAATAAAACATTAAATTATTAAAGACAAAAATGTTATGTAAATTCAAAGTATATTTAATATATATATATATTGTTTGAAGATTGAGAAGGGTATTATTGAAATAAAATATTATTTAAAAACATTTTTAAGACAAAAGTCCTTTAAAAAAACATGTTTTTATTTGTTAAATATTTTCGAACAATTACCATTTTTATAGACCAAAATTATATTTATAAGTTATATGTTCGAAGCGAGTAATATTTCAATTTTTAAAAGATTTAAGAGTATTTTTTAAAATAAATGACAAAATCGAAGAATATTTTTATAATTTAACGATATATTTTTTTTGGTTCGATAAGAGATTGATAAATAAATAATATTAATTTGACATTAAAATCTAAAATAAATTTAAGCATGATAATTATATTAATGAAATATGATATAAATAGGCTAATAAAAAATGTCATATCAAATAATAAATAGGACCATCTATATACATGTAAGAAATTAATATTTTTCTATTTTTAGGCCGATAGTCGTACCATTAATTAGAAAATAAAAATGCATTTTTATCAAGTTAATAATTATTTTATTTCCATTTAAATCAATAAATATAAAAATAAAAAAGGACAGATATCTGTGGCTTTTTAGAAAAAACATCAAAAAGTAGGGGTAGTATTTGTAATAAATGAGAACTTCGAGGACTATTTTGTAAACCCACCCCGAAATTATTAATTTGTAGCTACGCTCTTTCGTTTCTCAGAGTTTCTTCTTCTTTTGGCGCAGAACGGATGAACAGAGCAATGGAGCTCCAAACCAGCAACAATGGCGGCGAGATTTTGGATTTAGATGTCAAAACTGAGCTTCAAGAACCTAATAATGGTGGACATCACGGTGTTCATGAGCCCCAAGCCATTTTCGAAGATGTTGATAGCGCATGTTCTACTCCTTATGTTAGTGCTCCTTCGAGCCCTGGCCGTAGCCCCGTCGGGGGATTCTATTACAGCGCTCCCGCTAGTCCAATGCATTTTGCCATAACTAAGTCCTCGAACTCCTCTGCTCAGTTGTCGTCGTCTTCGTTGAAGGATGGCCATTCGTGTTCGTTTGAGTTTGAGTTCTCCGGGAGGTTTGGGTCTAATGGCTCGGGTTCGGTCGGTTCCATGAGCTCGGCGGATGAGTTGTTTTTGAACGGGAAGATCCGACCGATGAAGCTCTCGACTCACTTGGAGCAGCCGCAGGTTTTGGCGCCATTGCTGGATCTGGAAGGAGAAGATGAAGACGATGAAGGGGGCGAAATCGTAGGGTATGTAAGAGGGAGAGATCTGCGGCTTCGCGATAAATCTCTACGGAGGAGAACCAGATCTATGTCGCCGTTGAGAAATACGCCGGTGGAATGGACGGAAAATGACGATGAAGATTTGAATACAGAGGGGTTTCTCGAGAACGATTCAGGAGAGGGGAAAACGATGGATAAGAGCGAAGAAGAGGGGTTTATGAGTTCAGAAACCGCCACTCCTTCAGTTTCGGCTTCGTCGTCAAGATCTTCATCGGCCGGAAGGAATTCGAAGCGATGGATTTTTTTGAAGGATTTTCTGTACAGAAGCAAAAGTGAAGGAAGAAGTAGTAATCATAAATTCTGGTCCAACATTTCATTTTCTTCTGCAAAAGAGAAGAAACCAACAACAAATCAAGCAACATCCACTTCCACTTCATCTTCAACAAAGCAAAAGGCTACAAAACCATCAGCTCAGAAGGTGAAGGGGGGAAGTGGGCAAGTTCCGGCGAAGAAGCCTACGGCCGGAAAACCGACGAACGGCGTCGGAAAACGGAGGATTCCGCCGTCGCCTCACGAGCTGCACTACACGAAAAACAGAGCACAAGCAGAGGAGCTGAGGAAGAAGACATTCTTGCCTTATAGACAAGGCTTGCTTGGCTGCTTGGGGTTCAGCTCAAAGGGCTATGGAGCTATGAATGGCTTTGCAAGGGCCTTGAACTCCGTCTCTTCCAGGTAAAGAAATAAGATCAATAAGATATAGCTAGCCTTTCCCATTTCAAAGAAAATTGTATAGCAATTTTTCCTTTTCCTTCTCATGAAACTTGCTCTATGCTAAGATGATGATTATATTAATGCATTCTTGTTATTCATTTCATCATTTTTTGTTCATCCAGAAGAGCTAAGCTTCTGAGATCCAATCTCAAAGGGGTCTTTGTAGAATCTAGAAATTAATGGGGTGTTTCCTTTTGAACCCCACAGTATGGCTGTTGTGCTAAGTTACTGTTCCTCTCAGCAGTGTAATATATACCCTTTCTTCTGTCACACTGTTTCAGTCAGCTTAGCATATAATCTATCTCTCCAGATGAGCTTTAGCTTGTGAAAGTTTATGATTATGGAAGTAAGAACAACATCAGCTGTGCTTACATTACAGCTTTTAAGCTAATTTTTCTTTGTAGCCTTTTTCTCTGATGTTTGAACACTTTTTTCTAAGCTACGAGGGAATAATTCGTAAAGAAATCCATGACTTTGGAAACGTTTTTAGTTGTTCTAATCTCTAAGACAGTTCAGATCAACTGTTAAGTGCGTTGTTCTCATAAGTTAGAATGCTTGTTAGTTTTCCTCTAATAACTTGGGTAGCGAAGAATCACTCCTTGCCAACCCCTACTAATCTTCGAAGAGGTTCCACCCACCCTAATGCCAGATCCGAGAGACAACAAGGATTTTTGATTCGTAAAGTTTTCATTTAAGGTCTTGGACTTTAGAGAGTAGATTTCCAAATATCTTAAGTCCTCACCTCCATAGCCATTATTGGGTAAGAAAGCCAGTTCTAAAAACAACTTGCTTGCTACCTTTTCCACTTTTTAAATGCATCCAAGAAAAAAAAAAAAATCGCAGGCTGATGGACTTGAGTTGTTACAAATGGTATCATAATCAGACAAGGGGCGGTATGCCAGCGAGGACGTTGACCCTCTTAAGGGGATGAATTGTGAGAACTCATATTAGTTAGAGACGAGAACAAAGCATACCTTATAAGGGTGCGGAAACTTCTCTCTAACAGACCCGTTTTAAATCTGAGTGGAAACTTAGAAGAGAAAGTCTAGCTTCGACATTAAAAAAAAAAAAAAAAAAA
>NW_019268528.1:2198137-2251164 GCF_002738365.1 Cucurbita moschata
AAAAAAAAAAAAAAAAAGTTATAATATCTTTGAATCTGTGCATTTTTATGGTTGTGCAATGATAAATGATTTATTGGTGACTTTTATAGGGGGTTGTGTTGAAACCCTAAAACAAAAAGTGATGAGGGTTGATGATGATGAAAGAGAATGTTGATTTGGTTAGTGAGAAATGAGATCAATTATAGGGCTATGGCTCACACGTTGATGGGACATTGCTGTGTGAGGCAGCAGAAAGGCCCCATCTTAACCTACGGATCCACAAGGAATGACTTGTTTACAAACAAATAGCAAGAGATAACTATATGTTCTCTTGGTGCTATTCTTTAACTTCTGTGGTGCAGGAACCTTTTGCTAGCTACCCCACATTGTTGCCTCGATGCTTGGAAGAGATTTGAGGTAAATTCCTTTCCTTTTTTCTTTTTAATTTCGATTATGGGGGCAACAAGGGCCCTATTCTCCTTATTATCCTCAAACCCGTCCCATAATTTTCAAGGAGGTTTCATCCATCCTAAGGCCATGTAACGGCTTAAGCCCACTCCTATAAGATATTATTCTCTCTAGGTTTTTCATTTTGGGCTTCCCCTAAAAATTTTAAAACGCGTCTGCTCGAGAGAGGTTTCCCCTCCCTTAAGAATCATTTGTTTCCCTCTTTAACCGATGTGAGATCTCACAATCCATCATCCTTCAGAGTCCAACATCCTCGTTGGCACACTCCACCTCGTGTCCACCCCATTCGGGGCTTAGCCTCCTCGTTGGCACATCGCCCGGTGTTTGGTTTTGATACCATTTGTAACAGCCCAAACCCACCACTAACAAATGTTGTCCTATTTGGGCTTTTCGTTCTAGACTTTCTCTCAAGGTTTTATAACGCTTCTACTAGAGAAAAGTTTCCACACCCTTATAAAGAATACTTCGTTCTCCTCTCCAACCGATGTAGAATCTCACATGCCAACTCCGAGAGACAACAGTATCACAGGATTAGGGGTTTGATTTGAACATACTCTTAGATGATATCTGAAAATTTTCCGAGATAGCCCTAATACATGCTTCCTTTATTATTGCTCAGTCTCGTAACAATGGAGATGCATTATTTTATAAAGTAGGGTCCAACCCAACTTATTTTAGTTGAAGGGAATCTTTTTTGGAGGGTATTTCTAAACATCCCAACATTAAAAAGTTCATGTTGCCACTGGAACTTTTTTATCTTTTTTGAAACAAAAGTAAATTTCTTTTGTTTCAAAAAGGTGTGGGAATAAAGTTTTAACTCTTGACAAAAGTTAGGAGTTTGAATTTGTTTTGCCTGAATTAGGAAGCTCCGTTAAAATAATGTGCAATAGGGTGGAAGTGGATTTTGTTCCTAATCTCTCTGGGGCCATGCTGTTTCCTTGATATTAGCATAAAGGAGAAACAGATGGGTGGTGGGTGAGTGATGGAAACATTTGGCTTTGATTGTTTTTACGTGTTTTGCTTTAGATTAGTTTGCATATACCTTAATAGATCTCATAGGACCACGGTTTGATCCTTGTAATGTTTGGTGTCAAAACTTGTGGAGGGGAAGATCTGAACCAATGTTGTTAAGTTTGATCTTTGCTGGTGAACTTGTGATCTCGATCGATCGAAACTTGATTCCCTACAACATTTGAGGTCGAAAAATTCATGGTGAGTTAGTTCTTGCTCGTTGTTGTTGATTTTGATGTTTTAGAGTACTCAAAAGACCCACAACTGTAACAAACCAAACCCATCACTAGCAAATATGGTTCTTTTGGGTTTTTCCTTTCGAACTTCCGTTCAAGGTTTTTCAATGTGAAGTCTCACAATCCATCCTCTTTCGCCTTTCAAGGTTTCTCAATGTGGAATTTCATAATCCACCGTCCCTTCGGGGCCCAGCATCCTCGCTGGCACACTGCCTCGTGTTTGACTCTAATACCATTTGTAACCGTCCAAGCCCATAGCAAGCAAATGTTGTCCTTCTAGGGATATCCCTTCAAGGTTTTTAAAACTTGTTTGCTAGGGAGAGGTCTTCACAACCTTAATGTTTCGTTTTCCTCCCAACCTCGATTCGTCCCTAAAGATCGAAATCGATAACATCGGTTTAGATATCTCTTCTCACGAGTTTCGTGCTTCTAAATATTACAAGATATAGTTGTGGTGAGATCTTAAACTTTCGAATTAGACTAAATAAACAATTGCGATAACGAAAGCAAAAAAAGACAAAAGGGACTAATAATCCACGTGTTTGTAAGTTAACATAATTACTTGTCAAGCTAGCCAACTTAGCTTTGATTATGTCAATGTCATCTTAAAGCTATCCTATAATCAATACGTCTCGGGGACTCAAATCATATAGCTAGAAGAATACAAAAAGATCAAAATGGAGATTCGTCTAACATCTTTAAAAAAAAAAACAAAACGCTATCCCTAAAAGAAAATGATGACGACCGTGACGGAGAGATTATTTTGGGCATGAGAAACAAATCTCCGATGGTCCAAAGCCACCATTGTCTTGCATGACAAACAAGACCCATCAAGCAACAAGTACAAAGAAAGTCTCTCTCAATGTCAACCTCCTAAGATGTGGATGAGATAGGCATAGAGCTCACCTCTTTTTGTTATCTTTGTTTCTCTTCGGCCCACTTAAAACTAGCCCAACCCAACATCTCTTTTATGGGCCTTTGTTTAGCCCATAATACTGTTGGGCTCACCTCTGTTTGTTATCTTTGTTTCTCTTCGGCCCATTTAAAACTAGCCCAACCCAACATCTTTATGGGCCTTTGTATGGCCCATAACACTGTTGGGCTCACCTCTTTTTGTTATCTTTGTTTCTCTTCGGCCCACTTAAAACTAGCCCAACCCAACATCTCTTTTATGGGCCTTTGTTTAGCCCATAATAATGTTGGGCTCACCTCTGTTTGTTATCTTTGTTTCTCTTCGGCCCATTTAAAACTAGCCCAACCCAACATCTTTATGGGCCTTTGTATGGCCCATAACACTGTTGGGCTCACCTCTTTTTGTTATCTTTGTTTCTCTTCGGCCCACTTAAAACTAGCCCAACCCAACATCTCTTTTATGGGCCTTTGTTTAGCCCATAATACTGTTGGGCTCACCTCTGTTTGTTATCTTTGTTTCTCTTCGGCCCATTTAAAACTAGCCCAACCCAACATCTTTATGGGCCTTTGTATGGCCCATAACACTGTTGGGCTCACCTCTTTTTGTTATCTTTGTTTCTCTTCGGCCCACTTAAAACTAGCCCAACCCAACATCTCTTTTATGGGCCTTTGTTTAGCCCATAATATCTTCGGCCCACTTAAAACTAGCCCAACCCAACATCTCTTTTATGGGCCTTTGTTTAGCCCATAATACTGTTGGGCCACTTAAAACTAGCCCAACCCAACATCTCTTTTATGGGCCTTTGTTTAGCCCATAATACTGTTGGGCTCACCTCTGTTTGTTATCTTTGTCATCTCTTTTATGGGCCTTTGTTTAGCCCATAATACTGTTGGGCTCACCTCTGTTTGTTATCTTTGTTTCTCTTCGGCCCATTTAAAACTAGCCCAACCCAACATCTTTATGGGCCTTTGTATGGCCCATAACACTGTTGGGCTCACCTCTTTTTGTTATCTTACCCAACATCTTTATGGGCCTTTGTATGGCCCATAACACTGTTGGGCTCACCTCTTTTTGTTATCTTTGTTTCTCTTCGGCCCACTTAAAACTAGCCCAACCCAACATCTCTTTTATGGGCCTTTGTTTAGCCCATAATATCTTCGGCCCACTTAAAACTAGCCCAACCCAACATCTCTTTTATGGGCCTTTGTTTAGCCCATAATAATGTTGGGCTCACCTCTGTTTGTTATCTTTGTTTCTCTTCGGCCCATTTAAAACTAGCCCAACCCAACATCTTTATGGGCCTTTGTATGGCCCATAACACTGTTGGGCTCACCTCTTTTTGTTATCTTACCCAACATCTTTATGGGCCTTTGTATGGCCCATAACACTGTTGGGCTCACCTCTTTTTGTTATCTTTGTTTCTCTTCGGCCCACTTAAAACTAGCCCAACCCAACATCTCTTTTATGGGCCTTTGTTTAGCCCATAATATCTTCGGCCCACTTAAAACTAGCCCAACCCAACATCTCTTTTATGGGCCTTTGTTTAGCCCATAATACTGTTGGGCCACTTAAAACTAGCCCAACCCAACATCTCTTTTATGGGCCTTTGTTTAGCCCATAATACTGTTGGGCCACTTCTGTCCACCATTCAAACTTTCAACCTTAATGGTGTGTAAAAATTATTAAAATATATCCTAAGGTTTAGGTGTGTTTTCTAAAATGACCCAATTAATTAAAATATACACTTGACTGAAAAATTAAATATTTTAATTCAGATTTTTAGTAATTTATATATTTTTTTAAATAAATAGGAGTAGTGGGGGGCGTTGCGAGAATCGAACTCACGACCTCTCGCACCCAAAGCGAGAATCATACCACTAGACCAAACGCCCTGTGTGAACCTTGTTAAACTTTTTGGCGGATTTGAGATTCAGTGGTGCGGTCAAGTTTTTTTTCGGCGGCGATGGCTCATGCCAGCAATACTGTAAGTTCTAATCTTCCGTTTCATTTTGAACCCTAGCTTACTGATATTCCATCCCAACTTAAATTCTCTGAGTGGTTCTGATTCTGGTTCTGGCACATTTTGTGGATGAAACGAGAAAAATAGTTAAGAATGATGAAAAAACCTCAACTCTTTCCTTTTGGGATTTCGATGGGGTTTATTTGCAACTAATTTCGGTCGATTTCATAAATGCAGGTTGCTGGAGTTGATAACACCATCAGAAGAAAATTTGACCGAGAGGAGTGTTTGGAACGGCCTCGTGAGCATGAAAAACAGGTTGGGACTTATGGAATTTATTTCTTGTTCTCATCGTCATCTTAATGCTTATTTTTGTGTGTGTTCCTCAATGTAAGTGTTCCCTTTCCTGCCATTTCTGTTGAGTATTTTGCTGTCATTCACGTGTAATTATAGAAGCTAGAATATGTAAACTTGGTATGATGATGGTTCAGAAGGATTTCAATTTTCATCTTTTGTTCAGTGAAAGGATCGCCAGTGCAGACAAAACCATTGAAGCATAGAGATTACGATTGGGAAAAACCCAGGTTAGTTATACCATTGTCTCACTGTTCCTTCAAACATTTTCTTGAATCAGTGTGTACTTTGGTCACTTTGTTGGAGAATCTGTATTTGCACTGCTCTTTTGTGTTTATGTGGTAGAAGTTAAGGCTGTCTTGAGTTAATAATTGTTCGTTTTTTCATCCATTTCTGTTAGTACTACATTGACCTTTAAAATCTTTAGTATATTAACTTTTAGGCTATCAAATTTTGGTCCGTGGCCTCTCGGTGGATGCTGCTGTAGATTCAAGTTCTATGTGGCAACTTTATTTGAAATGTAAGACTTATGTATTGCCTGTACTGCACTTTGTTAACTGGTGCGAGGTTCTGCATCGGTCGGAGAAGGGAATGAAACATTTCTTACTAGACTGTGGAAACCTCTTCGACGCGTTTTAAAACCTTGAGAGGGGAAGCACGAAAGGGAAAACCTAAAAAGAACAATATTTAGCGGTGGGCTATAAATGGTATCAGAGTAAGACACCGGGCGATGCGCTAGTGAGGACGTTGGGCTCCCAAGAGGGGTGAATTTTGAGGTTCCACATCGGTTGGAGAGGGGAAGAAGCATTCTTTATAAGCACGTGGCTCCTTGCATTTTAAAACCTTGAGGGGATGCACTAATGGGAAAGCCCAAAAAGGATAATATTTGTTAGCAATGGACTTGAATTGTTACAAATGGTATCAGAGCCAGACATTGGGCGGTGTGCTAGAGAAGACGTTGGGTTCCCCAAGGAGGTGGATTATGAGGTCCCACATTCATTGGAGAGGTGAATGAAGTTCCTAGTAGACGTGTTTTAGAAGGGGCATCTCTTAAACAGGTACCACCCTAATCGTCTCCATTATTTTAGATATTTGTGGAAGCAGTGTCGAAGGGAGCAGTGTCGAAGGGCCAAGTCGCTTTATGTGAAATAGGTGCAGGAGCGGCTTGAAGTTCTCTAAAAGAGAAAAACGCCAGGAAGCTTCACAGAACAAGGTAAAGCTTAAGAGTTCAGAGCTAGCCATGCCATGCCATGCCTTATGGATTGATGCGCAAGGGAAGATCGAAACTTGGGCTTCCCAGCCTTCTGGACTGTAAGTTATGTTTTGAAAGTTTTCAATGTGAACAATGAAGAACTGGAAGAGCATAACATGGCCTTTCATATATTATATACAAGTTTCATCATGTCTCAGGATGAAATTGGTCCAAGAAATGAAAGAAAATATGCACCTGTTCTTATTTTTTAGTTTTTTTTTTCAAAGATTGTCTGTGCACAACCTTTGTGGGATGCTGGGTGTTCAATAAAATTGACTATACATATGAGTTTGAGAAATTTGAACTATTGAGTCAGTGTTCGATAAGGGCTTAGAAGTAATGAGTTTGAGTCATAGTGATTATCTACTTAGGATAATATTGTACAAGTTTCTTTGATGATCAAATGCAGTAGGTTGATGAGACGATTGTCATGTGAGAACAGTCATGGAGTCGAAAACTGATTGAACATTCACACGTGAAAGAAAAAATCTAGATACCCAAATCAGGATATGATCAACTAGTCAATGGTTTGATCTATATGTTCAATTAAAAAAAACATGAAAGAGAAGCAATGAAGAATAGAGTAGCCAATTCACTACAGCCTTTATGATCAAATTTTGGTGTGGGAGTTTCAATTGGAAATGAAAAAGGTAAAAACAATTCTTACCCCTCAGATTCATACCAACAGAATGACAGTAAAGCTTGAACAAAATAATTTGTTTCTCGGAACAAAGAAAACAAAATCTACTTAATGTACTGAGAAAGCCATTTGAAACCATCCCCATAACCCATTTTCCTAACAATGCTACACATGAAAACCTCCAGAGGACGAACACTCGAGTCAGCCATGCTTACCTTGCCCTTGCCAGTCGTGAAGTTTGTTAGGCCTAAGTTATACCGTAACTCGTCTTCTGATGCAGCATATGGAATGTCGATCTTATTGCCCAGAATCAGAAATGGAACGTCGGCCAATGCTTCGTCGGAGAGGAGAGCATCCAACTCTTTCTTCGACTCTGCAAATCTCTCCTTGTCATATGCGTCAACCAGATAAACTACGGCATCCACCTTCACACGACAATGGCAACATATTCAATAAAGGTTTTGACATGATAAGGAGCTATATAATGCGAGCACAACACAAGACTAGATGACCCAGTTAGAGGCATATGATATCAAATAAACAGCTCAAAACACATTGTTTGTCCTTCACAGGCCAATGTCAGAATACAAATGATTTTAAAACTTGTACAAGGCCACATCATTGTAGCCACAGTTTCACAAAGGTGGATGAAATCAATGCATGTGTTAAAACCATAGTTCAGCAAAGGACACAATTTTGACCCCTCTTAAAATGAGAAGATGCTATTAGCAAACAGCTACATAATTTCTGCCTCCAATGAATCAGTAAAACACCAAGAAAGGATCATCTCGGATTATGAACGCAGGGATACATTTTTGAAACAATGAAATCATTCAGAGTTAAAATACTAGCGAAGTTAGGCAAAATCAATGTCTGTTAAAACCAAAATTTCAATCCTACCACCTCAGAACTTAGGATCCTAAAGACAGAAAATGTCATACAAAACATCAGCAAATAATTTGTAGAACCGTAGAAGAATGATTACGATTACGATTACGTTGATGAAGAAAATGTATGGTTATGTACTAAAAGCAAATCCTTTCAAGGAGAAGATATACTATCAGCGAATAACCATGTGATTTCTGCCTCCCATGAATCAGAAAAACACAAAATTGTTTGTCTGGGATTATGAAGGCAGGAAAATATTACAGAAGCACTAAGTCGCTTCAAAGTTGAATAAACTGCACAGGTAGTAAAATTGTAGAATATAGAAACTCAGAACTTAGGATCTTAAAGATAGAAAATGTCATACAAAATATCAGAGCTTATAATTTATAGTAGAATTGTAGAAGAACGATTACGATGATGAGAAAAATGTATGGTTATGTACTAAAAGCAAATCCTTTCAAGGAGAAGATATACTATCAGCGAATAACCATGTGATTTCTGCCTCCCATGAATCAGAAAAACACAAAATTGTTTGTCTGGGATTATGAAGGCAGGAAAATATTACAGAAGCACTAAGTCGCTTCAAAGTTGAATAAACTGCACAGGTAGTAAAATTGTAGAATATAGAAACTCAGAACTTAGGATCTTAAAGATAGAAAATGTCATACAAAATATCAGAGCTTATAATTTATAGTAGAATTGTAGAAGAACGATTACGATGATGAGAAAAATGTATGGTTATGTACTAAAAGCAAATCCTTTCAAGGAGAAGATATACTATCAGCGAATAACCATGTGATTTCTGCCTCCCATGAATCAGAAAAACACAAAATTGTTTGTCTGGGATTATGAAGGCAGGAAAATATTACAGAAGCACTAAGTCGCTTCAAAGTTGAATAAACTGCACAGGTAGTAAAATTGTAGAATATAGAAACTCAGAACTTAGGATCTTAAAGATAGAAAATGTCATACAAAATATCAGAGCTTATAATTTATAGTAGAATTGTAGAAGAACGATTACGATGATGAGAAAAATGTATGGTTATGTACTAAAAGCAAATCCTTTCAAGGAGAAGATATACTATCAGCGAATAACCATGTGATTTCTGCCTCCCATGAATCAGAAAAACACAAAATTGTTTGTCAGGGATTATGAAGGCAGGAAAATATTACAGAAGCACTAAGTCGCTTCAAAGTTGAATAAACTGCAAAGGTAGACAAAATGATGTATGATAACTGTAGGTAATTTTTCAAAGTAAAGCTTTCAGACCTTTCCATAGAGAAGGCAATGCAGTAAAGTCAGTACATTGGACCTCAAATATGGCAAATGTCATTAAAGAATATCAGTGGGTACAATTTATAGTTCACAAATAGCTACAATGACAAGAAAAATGTATGGTTATGTACTAAAAGCAGACCCTTTTCGAGCAGAAGATATGCTATCAGCGAATAACCATATGATTTCTGCCTACCATGAATCAGAAAAACACAAAGAGGTATGTCTGGGATTATGAAGGCAGGAGAACATTTTGAGGGGAAAAAAAAAAAAAACTAGATGGTTTAAAGTTCAAATAACCGCTAAGGTAGACAAAATGGTAAGGGCAGTAACACAGAAAAATGCACGGTACGTACTAAAAGAAAAAAAAAATGTACGGTTATGTACTAAAAGCAGACTCTTTCATGTAGAAGATATGCTATCAGCGAATAGCCATATAATTTCTGCCTCCCATGAATCAGAAGAACACATGAAGGCAAGGAAACATGTTGAACACAATGAGATGGTGTTGAGAGTTCAGATAACCACAAAGGAGGAAGATAAAATCATACATTTTGAAGCAAAAGTTCCAATTCCATGACAAAGAACACAAAACAGCAATGAAGTACATGGGATTTCTGATATGGTAAATGAGGTATAACACATTCAGTCAATATGACTTGCAATTGGATGGGTTGAATGATGAAACAATGTATGATCATGAACTATAAGCAGACCTTTTCAAGAAGAAGATATGCTATCAGCGAATAACCATGTAATTTCTGCCTCCCATGAATCAGAAAACTACAAAAAGTTTGTCTGGGATTATGGAGGCGAGGAAACATTTTGAAAATGATAAGAAAGTAAAGTTCAAACAATCACAGAGGTAGAGGAAATCAATGTATGTTAAAACCATTGTTAGCATTTAGAAGCAAAGACTTTCATCTTTCCTCAAAGAAGGCAATATCTTAACTCAGTACTTGGGACAACAAATATGAGACATGATGAATAAATATTCAGCAACTATAATTTACAGTTGAAAAATAGTTTGAATGACACTTAAGTACTCAAAGCAGAACATTTCAGGACGAAGATATGCTATCGACAAGTAACACGAATAACTTTCTCAAGGATTACGAGGGGTTGGAAACATTTCGAAACTGATGAGACTGATTAGTGCTCAAATAGATTTAACAGCCTCTCAAGTTAAAAATAACAGGAGTTCAAGAATTGCATTGATCAAGAAATTCAACCCCATAATTGGCAGAAAACTATACATTCGGTCAACTGAAACATTCAACTCATAGATAAAATACAACCACCATATGATATCATTCGACCCATGTGGTTCTCTGTACAGGCGTAACACATCCAGAATTAGGAATATCAAGTAAAGGAGGTGAAAAAATATACACCTTAGCATAGTAATCTTTCCAAACTCGGCGAGCAATCTGATGTCCTCCTAGATCAAAGGCCTTGAACTTGATTTTACCAATACTCAACTCTTCCGAAGTTGGATGCTGGGTCGGCTGGTGTTGAACTAATCTCTGCAACATGACAAGTTAACGAAATGAACTCTTGAATTAGAGCTAACTAAAAATCCAACATTCAGGCAAATCTAAGCAACAAATAAGATTTCAAAAACATCGAAAAATTAAGGAAATGCAACCATTTTACGCTCTCTGAATTCTGAATCCAAGCATCTGTTTTCCTCGGGGATAATATTTTCATATACCACCTTATTTGGGAAATAATCTGGAATTAAACATAATCTACAAACAACAATCGAGATTCAAGACTTGTAACATTGCTATCTCTCCATCGAAAGCATTTCATCAATTTTCAATAGTGTACAAATATTAACAAAATGAATAAAGACAATAAACTTAAGAATCATAAAGAAATATACCTCATCTTTCAACATATGAAGCAAGGTCGTTTTTCCAGCATTATCGAGCCCTAAGAAAAGGATCTTGGCCTCCTTTTGCCACAACCCAAGAGATGCAAGAACTCCATAGAACCAATCAACCAAAAACATTTTCTAATTTCCGGCAAAATGCAGGCCAAAAACGACCTCGAAAAGCTGCAAACTTGTACCGTAAACCCACGAGATCGAGCCCCTAAAATCCCCCAAAGCAAGAGCAAATGAGCACTTCTAGGGATTTAGGATCATACTAATAAAAAAAACGCATCTGGAAATCGTAGATATTAACATAATAAGTAGGAGAGGAAGAGGGAGGTGAGAACTGTGGCCGCCATTTCTGTTTGAAGCTGAGGTAAATGAAGCCCTAAACAGGCCCACATGGATGTTTATTGGGCCTACCTCCATCCCCCAATTATGGAGTCCGGCCCAAAACTTTAATTTAAAACCTTAAAAGAAACAAAAATTAATTTTTTTTTATTCCAACTTAATTATTTCCACCGTAATTAAATTAAATATTAAATTGAACCCAATTTGATGTGTTCAGTATAAATTTAAATTTTTTATAAAAAATAAAATTTTAATTTTAAGATTTATTTGAAAATAAATCATTGTAAAATTATATAATATTTAAAAAATAATAATTAACAAATCATTTTATATTTACGTGTTTTTGCGAGATAGTAGTAGCCACGTGGCAGAAATTAATTTAATTTAAATAAAGAAAAAAAAAAGATAAGTTTGAAAATTGAGTTTATCCAAAAGAATAAAACAAGTGGGGCCCACTTCTCATTTTTCGAATTTAAATAAATGTAAATAAATAAATAAAAATGGCCCACAGACTTATATAGAAGAAAAAAACCGGAAGCCGAAACCCAAAACCGCCAATGGTTTTCGGTTTTTTAATTTTCTATATATATATTTTTAAAAAAATTAAAATGTTTTTTTTTTCTCTCTCTCCTATAAATATCGCCGGTGGCTCGGACTTCCCGGTCACCAAACTGTCTACGACGCTTCCAGCACTGGGAATTTGCAACCGTTTTTCGAGATTTGTTACCAGCCGTCGGATTATCATCGGATCTCAGATGGGTGACGTGTCGGAACGTGAGAGAAAGATCCTTGTGGCCGTCGACGAGGGCGAGGAGAGCTTGTACGCGCTCTCTTGGTGTTTGAGGAATGTAATTTCTCAAAATTCCAAAGATACCCTTATCCTCCTCTACGCTCGGCCACCCCGCCCGATTTACACCGCCATGGATGGCACTGGTAAGTAAATTCAAACTATCCAACGGTTATTTTGGTAATTTTGAAGTTTTTAATTTTATTATTATTATTATTATTTTGTAGGGTATTTGTTTTCAGCGGATATTATGGCCACGATGGAGAGGCATAGTCGTGACGTGGCGGCGGCCATTGTGGAGAAGGCCAAGAAGCTATGCAAGGATCTAAATAATGTGAGTTATTAGGGCTTTTTTTATTTATTAATTACCACGTCATTACTTCTCTAAAATTACGTGTAATATAATCACATTAAGTAATTTTTATTAAGTAATTTAGTGTTAAAAGGAAACAAGAGTTTAAATTAAAAATAAAATTTATAGTGGGAAGATATATTATAGGAGTGTTCTAGATATTGTGGTGTGAAATGACTATTGTACCCTTGAGCATTTAGAGAGATTATTTATTTTGAATTGATTAGAAAATGTGAAATGACGAAAATGGGGCTGTGGGAACAGGTGAAGGTGGAGACAAGAGTGGAAAGTGGAGATGCAAGGGACGTGATATGTGAGATGGTGGAGAAATTGGGTGCTGACGTGTTGGTCATGGGTTGCCATGGCTATGGTCCAATCAAAAGGTGACTATCTTGGTTCGGTTCGGTTCGGTTTGGTTGGTTCGATAAATATTTGAATTTTTTAAAATTCAATAAAAAAATGAGTGAATAAAGTGTTTGATATTAATTAAAATTTAATGGTTTGAAATATTTGCAGGGCGTTGATTGGGAGTGTGAGCAACCATTGTGCAAAGATTGTGAAGTGTCCCATTTTAATTGTAAAGAAGCCCAAAGACTCAGCTGCTTAGTAAATAAAAATGTTTATTTTTTTTTTAATTTTATTTTACATTTCGTAAAAAAAAACACACAATTATGTATGTGAAGTTTGTGTAGTTGATTTAAGCAATCAAGTTTTACTTTATTTAATGTATTATGGATTTTTTTTTTTAAAGAAATGATTAGATAAATATGGCAGATAGGTCTCAATATAAATATATTTTTCACACGTTAAAAAATTTAATTAATTAATATATATATATATATAGTCATATTACACAAATAAATAAATGAGTTTATGAAAAGTCAATATAATTATATTTATTCATTTTAAAAAATTTACCATATCTAATGTAATTGAATGAAATTTTTATCTGGTCCCAAGCAAAAAGTAAGTTTCAAACTTCAATTTTGGTAAATAATTAAGTCTTTTCTCCCACAAATTCTAGACATTCCACTATCGGAAAGATAACCGTATCAAATTGACGTAGAATCTTTTGAAAAACACTTTCAAGAGACCTTCCTATTTTGGTAAATTGAAAACGAATTTAGTCATTTTTTTTATTGAATCAATAAAAGTTACCAACCATTAATCCTCCTCCCATCGCTATGTATATGTTTTCAACCATTTTAAAAAAATGATGCAATTTACGGATTAAATATTTTTATTTTTTAATATCTTTAAAAGATTTTTCAGAGATTTTATGTGGGGAGTCTAGGTATCGGTTTATATGGTTCTAATGAACCAACTTTAAATTTTGAGACGGCTAATCAATTGTATACTATAACACTGGATTTCTATACCAAGAATATTCTTAAACGAAGTTTTTTTTAAGAATTAATTTAAGTTAAAATAATTAATATGAATTACAAAGATTATAAGAGGTTGTGATCTTGTAATAAAATTAAATATCAAAATTAGTTGCTATAGAGATTATTAAAATTAATATTATGAATGTGCCTTAATTTTCAGATTTTGATTGCACCGTCTTTTTTTTTTCTTTTTTTTATTTTATTTTATTTCACTTTATTTGGACCCTACTTTGAAATTTCATCACGAGATAAGAATGGATATCTGCAACCATGGGTCCCAACAAGTTACTATATCTGCAGCCATGGGTCCCCAACAAGTTGCTATAATAATTAGTATGACCAATACATGTATAAATGTATATAACAATGATTTTTTTTGTTTTTTTTATTGATAAAGGATTTCTTACCAAAAAATAAACAATTGAAGATTAATTGAACTCTAAATATAAATCATTACTCATTACATAAAATTTATCAATTAACATGTACAGTAACAACACAAGTCCACCGATATTATCAAGTTCAAACTTTCAAACTTTTTTGATGTGACGTGTCTACCGAGCAATATGACATCTCACGTGTACATCTATTATCAAACACCAAATCTCAAGCTCATTGCACTTTTTTAAATACAAATTTCAATAATGATGCATATCTAACCTTCGAATTAAAATTATATTACTCGAGTATAAATTATATTACTTATTAGAAGAATATTTCATATTCAATACTCATTAGATGGCCAGAAAGTGGGTTCAAGTCCAGAGAAAAGAACAGGATCAAATTTGGGATCAAAACAAGAGAATTGCGAAAAGAAGGAACCCTTCCATTGAGATTTCATCAATCAAATTGTCCTATTCTTTCTTCTCTCTATCCCTAACGGCTCAAACTCAAAACTCAAATTCAAACTCAAATTCAACCAAATCAGTCATTCATGAAGAAGACTGTTTCTTTTCTACATCTACAAAACGAAGAAACAAAAAGCAAAGGTGGAACGCGAAAATTTTCTGCCAACCCAACTCTACCTCCTGTGTTGTCTCCCCTCCATCCTTATAGTTCATCCTGCAAACGGTTAAATCATATGAAGGTCAGAAGGAGATACAATAGTACACAACTCGATCCCGGAACCAAAAGAATAACCTACATGTTTGTCGTCGTCCTTGTCCTCGGCTCCATCATCCTTTTTGTCCAAGTCAGCGTCCAAATCAGAGTCATCTGCATCGTCTGATTTGTCTTCATCTTCGTCCTCAGCCTAGTAGAATGAAAGCAGACATCAAAATTATATATGATACAAGAAATCATCTCAAAAGCTGTAGTTTTTCTCAATGATAATACTTACATCTGATTCAACTGGATCACTCTTGGCTTCCTGGTGAAGGTGAAAAGGCACAAAATCAATACTTAATTGACATATTTCAGGTATCAGTTAATTAAACATTTAAAAATGCGACTTCAGGGCACAATGTTTACCTCCTCCTCTCTCTTCTTCTCTGCCTCCTCGAATGCAGCTTTCTCCACCTTAAAGAATGTATCAAACTCAATCAAAACCAAGTACATAAAGGAAAAGACAACTATAAGAAGGTTTTAAAATGTACCTCCTTGTGCTTGCCCCATGTTTCTTCGGCGACATTCTTTGCATATTCCGGATCGTCAGTAATCAAGACATTGTCAAACAGGGTGCCAGATTTCACCTGATATCCAATATATAAATTGGGTCATCGATGTATGAATTCATCATAGTGAGATATATTACAAGCAGAAATGGATTGCAAGGGAATAGAAGGAAGCTGTACCTGCCACAACTCAATACCAACATATTTCAATTTGGGGTAAACATAGAGCTCGGGGTCATCCTTAAAGTCTGCAGCAAAGGGTTCAAGAGCTCAGCTAAACAGAAGTAATAATCGTTGAAACACAATTTGAGATTTGATAACATCAATAGAAAACAACCAACCTGGGTTGTCAATCAATGGTGCCTTCCACTTTCCCTTGTAGTTAGGGTTCTTAATTTTCTGAAAAGACCAAAAATAATATTTACAATTGGAAAATAGAAAGGAGATAATATTAATACCACAAGCGTCAAGCAAAAACAGCATAAACCTACCTTGGGCTCCCATGGGCCTTTGTAATCAGGATTGGGAATGGTTGGGGCCACCCATTCACCATCTTCCTCATCATCCCAGTCTTGGGGCTGAAACAAGTAGCTTTGCTCATTAATAACAGAGTTCCTTCTCAAAGAAGACATGACTAAAAGGGAAATTTTCAATAGCTACCTTAGAGGCATCAGGATCAGTTATCTCTTTAGCAATGTCATCATAGCCCTAATACACAAAACAAGTGAATTTAAGAACACATATACTCGAGATTGCTGTTACAAAATACCAAGCAGGATCTCGACAACTAAGGCATCATTACCTCTGGCTTCTTATCTTCTGGATCAGGAATGTACTCTTTGTCATCCCAATCCTCAGGCTGCAAGTATCACACATGGAGGCATCAATAAGAATCCACAACGTAAAACATCACTCTAAAATGGCCTCATTAATGTGTTTATAACAGAGCACTTACTTTCTTGGCTTCGGGATCCTTGATCTTCTTTGGAGGGAGGAGGCTCCAATCATTGTACAAACTGCCTTTTTGCTTCTCAACATTATCGATGAGGATGCTGTAAGTTACATCGGGACGAATGATGAAGGTGTAAACATGAGTAAGTTGGTCAGTCTCACAGGGAACTTCCTTCTTGATCAAGTGATTAGTGTCATTATAGTTGAGAATAGCATGCACTTTCTTGGTGCTGTAGCCACAGATATCAGGGCCAAACATGATGCTGCAGGAAACAAGGAATACATAATCATAAATCAAGTCAATAAAATAATTATCGTAAACAATAAAAATAAAATAAAATGAAAACCGACACTCTCCATAGTTCACTATTAACCTGTAAGGTGTTTCACCACCGAATTTCTTCTGATCAACCTCACCACTCATTAACTTCATGTATCCACCACCACAATCAAGCTTCTGTTCGTGCTTGACGGAAAATTGGAAAACAAGAATGTTATCTTTGTTGCTGAATTCAGGGAACTCGGCTGAAATAGCGTAGAATCTGTAATCTTCACTAGTTTGGATACCTATGACATCCAAGGAATAGAATGAAAATTAAATACTGAAACCATCACATAGGTATGCACCACCCGCCAGTACATACGGGAAGCGTCAATAGCCAGGTAAATTCAAACTAATGTTAAGCAATTGACTCAACAAGAGCTTTACCTTTGTCATTAGCATCTCCGTGCCATTTTCCAGAGGTGTAGTTCCATTCTCCCGCTAAACTCTCGTCTTTCTTCCAGTCAGATTTAACCCACCTATTCTCCCATCCGTCTTCAGTATTCAACACAGTTAGCATTTGAAAAAAAAAATAATAATAATAATAAAATAGCAACAGGTGATAAAACGATAAGGATTTAACGCAAGATACCATCGAGGTATCAAGTTTTACACAAGATTCATATTCTAAAACCTTTGGAAATGTATCAGAGAATGACGATCAAAACAATTTACATCGATTCTATACAAAAGGTTAGCGTCCAGTCGACCTAAGGAAATAACATTATCCTAACAACATCCAGCACCGAATTCTCTTTTAAGATCATTGCGCAAGGTATTCATCACAATGCAACACATTTCAATATATCAAAAGCCTTCGTGAAAGAGCACCAATATTTTCAACGTACATCAGAAGAAGAAAAAAAAAAACAATCAAAACATTTCATGATTCTAAAACGACGAAACACAAAAAACGAAACGGATCTACGCTAAACAGTCTACAATGTGGCCTGAACACCATATTTCACACACACATTTAGATCAGTAACGGATCGGACAAAACAACTGATCCATCACAATCAAACGAATTCAACTCGAACAATATAAACACACGTTCTAAATTCATCAACGTCTAAAAATGCACGTAAATTACTGAGCCAAAAACAACGGATCTGTAAATTATACAAAACAAAGCGGAGAAAGAGAACAACATCATACCATCAAAACGCTCCTCGAAAAACACCTTAGCCGAAGCGATAGCAACGAGAGATAGAAGGATCAAGGAGACTAAATTAGGGTTACGAACCCTAAACGCCATGGCTTCAAGCTTACAACAAAGCTTAAGCTTCTCTGCGAGAGGGAGAGAGGCAAGGAGAAATGAAATTGCGAAGATGGGGAACGAAATGGGAACCACCGGGGACTATATAGTGAGTCGACGCCATAAATCTTAATGGATCGTGAAAATAAAATAAAACGAAAATATATTATGACGTGGAAATAACAGCCAATAAAAAGCTTCCAAATAGACGTATATGATACGTGGCTTTTTCTGATTGGTAACTACACGAATCGTGGGGGTTTCTATTGCATGTCACACGTGTGTAGAGTTGAAATTGATTTCATTGGACTAACCAAAATGACCTGGTAAATAGTTGCAGGAATGACACGTGGAGACATTTAATTGGGTATAGTAAAAGCAAGTGTGTAGTGCTGCTGTAGTGGATCCCTGCTCGAGATTTTTAGGATTTGAAATTTGTAGTTTTCTTAGGATGGAATCATCCAGATAACAAAATGAATTACCGTTTGAATAATTTATGGTATGAATTCGCTGTTTAATTAATTTTAAGAGAGGTTGTTTAGTTGAGATTTTATTTTAGATATCTAAAAATAAGATAGTCCAATAATAAAATATGTAAGAATAAAAAATATTATTAAAATTTTATATAAGTAAATAATATTTTTGTTTCGAGTAAATATATAATTTTTAGTCTCATAAGTTTTAAAGTTTGAATATAGGTGAGCTTTTAGGTTTCAAAATTTATATTTTTACCCCGTAATTTTTTTGGGTTTAGTTTTTATTTGATTCCTAAATTTTCCAAAATTACATTTTTACCCTTGAATTTTAAATTATTTTTGTTTGATTTTTAAATTTTATTGGAAATACTCATATGACTAGGTAACCCGATCAAGTTGAGTTGGCTATATTTTTTTCCGGTTTGAATGGTGTTTGAATTTTTTGGAAACCTAAAATTCAGTTTGGTTCGCCGGTTGACGTTTTTTTGTGGGTTAAACTTAACAAACTGAAAATAGAGTTACTACAATCTCTAAAGAGATTAAATATTGATCGTTAGCAACCAATATCTATATGGACTTTTTGAATTTGATCCTACTCATTGTTACTACAATCTAACATTGCTTTAAGTGTTTTTTTTTTTTTTGAATCCGACACTAACCCGTTCTTGAAAATACTTATATAGTAGGTTTGATGAACTTTTCAGGTGTTTATTTATTTATTTTTATCTTCAGTTTTCTCGTGTGTTTGTTTCAATCGTAAATTTTATTTCATCGAGGAAATTTTGAAGAGAAAGATTCATGAGCTCGTCTTCAGTTATAACTCCAGAAGACACGCTGGAGTCCTAATGAATGATGGTACTATCGATTCTCTCAAGTTGAAGATCATTAACCAGCTTAAAGCCAATGTCAGTGTCATTCCCTCTCCACAATCCTATCTCGTTTCCTTTGAGTCTCAAATTGGTACTCTTGATCAACTATGTAGTGCTAGTATAGAACTTATATAACATGTAGAACTGTTTTTAAGCTATTGAAAAGTCATTCCTAACTACTCTAAAGGACGAGTAACAGGATCAGACGAAAACTACTCTCTTGGAAGTCCATTTCTCCACCATTGTAGTGAACGACTTTTCAAGTGTATAGAACTTACGTAACACCTAAAACCATTTATTTAAGTCATTGAGAAAAGTCATTTCGAACATAGTGAAGGATTGAATTGTGTTCAAGTTCGCTCGGGTTTGTTGCTTGACTTATGGTTTTAATAAGCTAAGGTTACAAAGCTTGGCTGATAAAGTTATAGAAACAAGTTGGAGAAATCAGTCTTATGTTAGGAAAAGAAGTTTCAATGACATGAATGGCAAAAGAGGAAAACAACTATTGCAGATGGAGCTGGAGAAAATCTAGCTGTACTTGAAGAACATCGTAGGTCACCTTAGTTGAGTTTGAAGACATGACCATGTCATGAACTGTGCTCTATGACCACAAATCGGAGATAGTTTGGCAATTATTGGTTTGAGTTCTTTCAACTTAATCTGATGAGCATGACCAGTGTCAACAAGAATGGTATTTGACACTATGCACGCCACATGTCACGGTCATGCTTGTCCAAGACGTGTTGCCTATGACCACATGTCGGATGCCCCAATCATATTTGTCTAGGACGTGTTGTCCATTGCTGCACGCCCATTCCAAACCCCTTAGATAGGTCATTACTATTCCATGTTGTGTCAATATAAGGATATATGACCATACACCAAAATCATGTCTACACCCGCTAGTGCTAAAATGCTTCAAAATGTACCATAGATAATGCAACTAGTAGTCAATTCTTCCTACCCTGAATTGCATACTATTTAAGGCAAATGTATTTTCTTGCTCACGTTTTCTAAAGCATCTCTCGCAAACATGACCAGAAGCTCAAGAATATACTGACATTGTCCACGAAGTCTAAATTTCTCACAACTAACCTGTTCGATCGTTGTCTCGCTACCGCAAGAGTGCGATTGTGACACTACACACGCAATTGATGGGAGTCAGGTGCCTTATACATAGGTTCGATCATGTTCACGTGTTCGTATGGAATTGGACGAAAATACGAACACTGAGACAAAAATTATGGTATCAATATGAGATGAAAAATCATGGGGTGACATAGAAAATGCACAAAATGCAAGTACGTCGTAGTATTATCTCAAAATCCACAACTATTGACAAGCACATACCAGGAAAGAAGGGCCGCCTCGTATGCCCAACATCACAGGAAGCAAAGAATTGGACACTTCAAAACTTTTCAAGAACAGAACAGCCTAGAAAACAGGTACGTATGGCATCCCTGTACTGTCTCTAACAGAGGAACCGTTTGGCAAGCTTCTTCAACAGGACGGTTCATCCATTTTTTCAATGTGTCTTCAGCAACAAGCGCAAGCTGATGCTGCAACACAGCTGCACCCAAGGGTCCTACTAAATTCAGTCTTGTTGCAGCAGAAATCACGTCTCTCAGGGTAATAAACAGATATGCCCTCTGCGACATCGTGCTATCCCATCCTAGTAGACCGCAGATTAGCCCGAATATGGGAGCGTGGTGGAAGGAAACAGCCCCAGTCCCTGTGGTGGTTTCTCTCATCGCTTTCAGAGACGAGATTTCAGAAAATACTATTGCTGCAACTCTCATGAGTGCTGATCCTTGCGTAACGGACGCCTTTCGACTAACTTCATTTGTCAAAATTGCATTCAAGAATCTGTCATTTTTCTCCCAAGTTTCTAAATCAGGTGATAGCGTGGTCGAATGCACAAAAGGAAGAAGCAAACTTCCAGTGTTGTCTAACAAATGGATCACAAACGTTTTGAGATCTTCTGGTTGTGAGACAATGCGAGCTTGAATTGCAGCCTCGAGACCGAACGAATGTGCAAAGCCACCAGTAGGAAGGATAGAATCGAGCAGTTGCCACTGGCTCCAGTGAAATTGTTTGTCATCCATGTCGAGTTTGGACTGTTGCATATATTCTGCAAAACATGAACATGAAAACATAACTCCATTAAAGATACATATCCACAAAATGGATAAAACAAGTTCTAGTTTAAAGTGACAAAAAATGTAACCATCTGGGCTTTCCCTTTCAGACTTTCTCTCAAGGTTATTAGAACGCTTCTACTAGAGAGAGATTTCTACACCCTTATAAAGAATGTTTCGTTCTCCTCCCCAACCGAGGTAGGATCTCACAATCCACCCCTTTTAGGGCCCAGTGTGCTCGCTAGTACTCGTTCCCCTCCCCAATCAATGTAGGATCTCACAACAAATAAACATGTTTACACTGTTAGCTTGATTTTCATCAGGGAAGCCTAAGGGCAAGGCTCTAGATTAGGAAGCTCGTATTGCACTCTGGATGGCTCATGGAGAGCCATCAACTTTTTCAAAGGAAAGCTTTACATATACAAAGGGTTCACCAAGAAATGGGCATATCAATAAACTACACTATCTCTACTCGAGGCCACAGCAATAGAAACCAAGAATCTAACAAGGCGGGGATCTAGAAATGTTCAAGCACAAGGTCTGGAGACTGAATTCCAGGAGTAACCAAAACTAATCGAACCAACTGAAAGCCAGATCAAATTCAAGAGTTCGAAACTCAAGAATCATTGAATTGTTCCTGAAATCAGGAGCACGAAGATCAAAATTATAATGGAAACTACTAAAAACGTTCAACAATGCTCGTGGTACATCGGGATAGATAGCATATTAGTGTGTGAGAATTGGATGTTGGACTATGAATGAATGATGATCCAGAATCGCCAAATATTCGCTCAAGAAACAAATGTTAATTTCTCAATCAAGCTTGTTAAAATCGAAATAAAACTCGATTGATGGTTGAGAAATCCTAACAATTTCAGCCAAGAACCAATATTAGGTTGAAGTAAATCGAAGTAAGAAAGAACCCTAGGAAAATTCAGATCCAACCAAACCACATCCTTCCACAAAAAAGAACAAACCTAACAGAAATGCGGAAATGGAACAGACTTCACTTTAATTGCCATGCATATTGAAATCCACCATTTCCAAGCGACCAAGCGTTCAGGTTTGGAACGTAAAAAATAAGTCAACAGTCGAAAAGGAAGGGTGCCATGGAGGAAGCTGCTGAACTCTGCACCTTTATTCTTTATACACCATATGGAGGTATTCGCCGTCGCTGAAGTTTCAGAAACGAAACGCCGTCGCCGTCGCCGTCGCTGAAGTTTCAGAAACGAAACGCCGTCGCCGTCGCCGTCGCCTGGTAGTCGGAGATTCGCGTTCTGAGTAGACGGGATTCTGCGAGCGGACCACAGTTTATTAATTATTATGATACGTTTATAAAAGATAAAAATAATATTTTAAAGATAAAATTAATATTTTGACATTATTATTTATTTATTTATTTAATTATTTTAAACAAATGGCGGGTGTTCATAATTAAAACAAAAACCTAACGGCAATAGGCAGCAAACCTCACTTACTTCATATTAGGGAGTTTTTCTTCCATTTCTTATTTCTCTTCCACATATTTGAAATTCTCGTGTAAATTTCCCACCAAACTAGCATTTTCTTACCGAGATTCGAATTGGAGAGCATTCTCGTTGTTCATGAGCTTCAAGAACTTCCATGGGTTTCGATTTCGATTTCGCGAAGAAGTGCGTTCAATTTCTGATATTTATAATCGGCGCCATCGCCCTCAGTTTCATAGGTACGTTTGATTTAGATCGAAACTCTGATGTAAATCTGTTTTAGAGCGTACTTGAATCAATAGTTATTGATCTTTTCCTTTTCTTTTCTGGATATTTGATTTTACTTGTTTCTCGAGAATGGTGGAGGAAGAAAGAAGTGGAAATCTTCGTATTTCTCTGTTAGGGTTTGTTGCAGGTGTCTTGAATTGGTGAAATACTAGTAGTAATCTTGTTTCTTGGTTTCTTGTTTCATAGAATTAGAATTTGTGAATGTGAGATCCCACGTCGGTGGGGAGGAGAGCGAAACACTTTTTATAAGGGTGCGAAAACCTTTTTCTAGTAGACGCGTTTTAAAAACCTTGAGGTGAAGCTCGAAGGTCAAAGCCCAAAGAGGACAATATCTGCTAGCAGTGGGCTTGGGCCGTTACAAATAGTATCAGAGCCAGACACCGGGCGATGTGCCAGTGAGGAGGTTGTATCCCTGAACATGAGGTGGTGTGCCAATAAGGACACTGGGCCTCGAATGGAGGTGGATTTGGTTAGGGGTCCCACATCGATTGGAGAAAGGAACGAGTGCCAGTGAAGACGTTGGGCCCTAAAGAGAGGTAGATTGCGAGATCCCACATTGGTTGGGGAGGAGAACGAAACACCCTTTTATAAGGATGTATTCCTTGTAGACGCGTTTTAAAAACCTTGAGGGGAGCTCGAAAGTGAAAGCTTGAAAAGGACAATATCTGCTAGCGGTGGGCTCAGGCCGTTACGGTGAAACTATGTAGGGTTTGGAAAATCTTAATGGAACAGAACTGTTGTGCTGATTTCTCTTGATCTTGCTTGAGTTTCTCATATCTTTTGTTTCACATCTTAAAACCAGTTTAATTCCTGCTGTTTATTTGGTGAAATCTTACATCTGGAACTTGTTTCTCTGACTGTTTCTTTGTTTCTTCTGCACTAGAACCAATTAAAATGTTCCTAGGAAAAATTACAAGCTGTTAAAGTGCTTTATGAAAAAGCTCTTGTAGACTGTTCTTGACCCGAGTGATTGTTAAAAAAACACTTAAAAACACTTCTAAGAAGTGTAGAACTAAACATCAAAGCGATTTAGTCAACCCCTTCGCGGAGTTTGCAGTGATTATCGAACTCCCCAAGTGTTAATGTATTGTAGTATCGATCTTGAAGAGGAATTTTAATGGTGATAGGTGCTGGAAGAACTTAAGTACCATGTTTAGAAACAAAAGTTATGTATCTAAATGATTCGATTTGAGAATGGTCATAAAGATTTGGTTCAGGAATCTTTTAGATTCATGAATACTTGGATTGATGAATATTATTGATGAATACTTTTTGGTACATTCCGTACTTTGGTTCATGAATCTATTGGACTCGATTTTTTTGCTTTTTGGATGGATCATGACATAGTCACTAATATAGGTTTGTCTAGCACTGTCATGGAGTGAATGTCATTTTATATTTACCTAGAGGCAATTGAGAGAAATTTTGAAAGTGGGACCTTGTAGTGTGAGAGTGTAGGAGATACACTTGTAAATACTCTGGTTATAGTGATTGGCTACCATCCATGGATGTAGTGAGTCAGCTGACTGCTTCTTCGCCACGACCCCCGCAACTAGATACAAGATACTTGATCTAAATTCTCTGATAGGAAATTGCATACCATTCGCCGATATACATATAGGAACATGGGTACATGATATAGAATGTCATCCAGGTCAAAGTGCAAAGTTGGCTCGAGAATTTCTTCTCTCCTGTGTTTCTTTTTGTTTATGGATGGGTGAGTGTGATCGATCTTGCTTCCGCTTCCACTTCCACTTTCATTCCAACCGTTTTTATGTCTTGGATGTGGGTTTTGTTTAGTAGACCGAATTATCGAGGGTGCATTTTTACGGATTTACTAAGTATTCGAATGTTTGTCATATTATACCATTAGTTATATGTTTGTTCCACAGTTTTTCACATACTTTGTAGTATTCACAGTTTCTTTTTCATAGTGGAGAAATGTCGACATGATCTGGTTAGGGAGGAAGCTTCATCCCAGAGTGGAAAGATCACATTCTTGAATTGTTTCGACATGGGTTCTGGATTACTTGCTTGTGGTGTGAAGGAGGGGGCAAAGCTCTACTTCTACAACATCCAAACCGCTCATGTCGAGACAGTACAACGCGAAGCATTCGAGACCGCCCTGGCCGACGCAGTGACAGAGGGAATGTCTGTGAATGATGCAGCAAAACACGCATGGAAAGAGGGAGTTAAGGCAGCAGAGGTGGCGAAGCAACACGCGAAACGCATTATAGGGCTGATCATCTCTTCTGGATGGGACTTTTTTGAAGCTCTATACTATAGTGGTACTGTAACAGAAGGGCTCCTCAGGGGCTCGGGGACGCTCGTTGGCGCATACTCGGGAGGCTTCATCGGCGAGCAAGGGCTCGGGAGGCTCGGCTACCTTGTAGGAAGTCATTTAGGTAGTTGGATTGGAGGTAGAATGGGAGTGATGGCATATGATGTTGTAGTGCATTTCTTACCCAATTTTGTTCATGAAAAGGAAGATTACGTTGGAAATGAGGCTTTTTTGGACTCCCGGGTTAACAAAGCTTCTATTTATGTCAGCTTTGAAGGTTGTGAAGAATCATAGGAATTTGATGGTCGTATGGTTTTACTTGCAAAATTATATGAATGTTGGGTAGTGAGTTTGAAGCATCTAAGATTGCACGCCAAGGTTTAAAGTTTAAAAGAAACGAGTTTAGAATTAAATTATTATTTCAACGGATTGAAATAGTAGCGTTCTAATAAAAAAAATTTACTTCAACCCGATAATAAAGATTTATTAAAAGTATATAAATTAAATTTCAACATTTAAAAGTATAAATACCAATAAATACTTTCCTATCATTTATTTATTTATTTAAAAATATTTATTTTAAATTATAAATTTTATTATAAAAACATGTAATACTTCAAGTAAAAAATATAATATAATACTTAATTTTCTAAAAACATAAATTTTCTTTTAAATTTTAAAAAATATATATATATATATAAAAGTGGTTAATCGGGTTGAAAGTGAATGTTGCCAAAAACTAGTGGAATGTTCTTAAAACCCATTCAGTTAGGTGAGATAGAGGAGAGTGAAATTTCGTGTGTAGAAGTGAAATTCGGAGATCAATGAAGGAACGCCATAAAAGTGAAGGCTGCTCTCTAGGTCTCTTCCGATGATGGGGTGCGAAAGCATGAGAAGCGAATGGGATTAGATACTCTAGTAGTCCATGCTATAAACGATGAGTGTTCGTCCTTAGTCTACACGAATTAGGGGCCCAACTAACACATGAAACACTCCACCTAAGAAGTACGGTTGCAAGACGGAATGGGTGTATATGGATGAGATAGGGATGGTGTTAGAGATAGCAATAGCGAGGGTAGTTTTGTAATTTAACATTTGTTTAAAATTGAATTTTGATTTAAAAAAAAAAGAAAAAAAAAAGGAAAAAGGAGGACACAAATGGAATTTAAATGTAAGGAACGCGCGAGGAGCACGCGCGATGATGAAGAGAAGCTCAGCTGGCTAGACGATTGACGAAGTGGCGAGCACGCGCCATTAGTCCAGCGCCAAGACGGAAACACGAAGCTGGCTTTACAAATTAGGGGGGCAGCAAGAACAAAAAAATGGCCAAATTCGCAGCCGAGCCAACCCCAATTCCAATTCCAAATCCAAATCCAAATCCACACCCTTCCTCTCTGCTCAAGCTCGCTCAGTCCCCACCCAGATCGCCAGCGGCTCTCCTCAAAGCCCCTTTTTGCTTTTCAACTCTCTCTCGGCTTTGATCCGGCTAAGATCCATCTTGCGCCGCTCCAACCTTCTCCCCCCTTCCTCATCACTTCAATAGTGTTTGATCGGACCCCATTTCCCGGCTTCCGACGAACCCAACTCGTCAAAAATTTCACTGAATTTTCCTTCCTAATTTACTACCCATTTCGACTCCTCCAACGTGGTGGGTTCGAGTTTTTGTTCAAATTGGGAAATGGGTTTCTGTTTCTTCGGCCGTCTTTTGGAAGAACCCTTTAATGGAGTTCCGTTTTTGACAATTGGCTCCTCGTTGGAATATGGGGCGGAAGTGTTCATGTTTCAGCTTTCAGTTCCATGTATGTCGGGGTAAGTCGTTTACTTCAGCTGCTGCTGCTGAAATCTTTTGTTCCACTGTTCTTAGTTTCTGCTCTTATTTGGATTGTAGCTTGAATGCTTGTTGATGGCGTTAGTATTATGTAGCTTTGTGATCAGTAGATGAGCTTGAAATCACCAACTAACCGACTGGGATTGTTTAAACTGATCATTTGTTTACTTTCTATTAGCTTTTCCAGACTTAAATCCTCTGTAAATACTTAGAGATTAGACTGAATGATGCATTATCATCAATAAAATTACTCCAATTTTGTTTGAGCACTCTGTTTCTGAAGGGACCTTATGGTTGGGAAAAGGAATCCCATGGTTTTGAGTGATCTTGACACAGTTCAGTTTGGTGTAGAACCTTGTAGTCTCTTGCTTGAATCCTTGACTCGACGCTTGCCGTTGATGGAGGATTCAAGGGAAGAACATGAGGGGTAGTTTGGAGCAGCTTACACTAAACCAAAACAATCAAGACCGCCATAGCCCATTGCTAGCAAATATTGTTTTCTTTGAGTTTTCTCTTTCGAACTTTTCCTCAAGATTTTTAAAATGTGTCTGCTAGGAAGAGGTTTTCACACCCTTATGAAGAATGCTTCGTTCTCCACCCCAACTGATATTGGATCTTACAATCCACCCCTTTGTGGCTCAACATCCTTGTTGGCACTCGTTCCCTTCTCCAATCGATGTGGGACCCTCCCAATCCACCCCCCTTCAAGGCCCAACGTCCTTGCTGACACATCTTCTCGTGTACACCCCCCTTCGAAGCTCAGCCTCCTTGCTGAAACATCGCTCGATGTCTGGCTCTGATACCATTTGTAACAGCCCAAGACCACCGCTAGCAGATATTGTCCTCTTTGGACTTTCTCGCTCAAAACAGAGCATCGATTCTCGATTTCAAGCCCGAGATTCCAAGAATTGGATAGTTCAATCGAGGAAAAAGACTACCACCCCAACAACCTGCTTTTGCTTTCAAGAACCTGAAAGGCTTGAAGGTTTGAACCTCAACCAGCCACAGAACGTGGAAGATCAAGAATTTTGAATGAAAATAGATCTTCCAATGTTCAATGGAAAAGCTAAGCAGAAAACAAACAACTAGAAATACTATCAGAAAGTAAAATTTGAAAGTACTAAATGTTAGGCTTAAAATTCCCAGCTCAAGAACTTAAATGACCATTCGACGTCCAATCGACAGGATCGAAAATGGCCTTGATGTTCAATTCTTCTTTCTTATCCTTCCCATTTCTTATTTCATTTTTGGTGTTAGACAGGGACTGTTAATGGGAAAGCAGGAAACCAAATGGACTGGAATGTGAATAATGCATTCAAAAAAGGTGTTCATATACTTATGTATGATGTAATTTGCCAATGGTCTTGTTTGTGTATTGCTTCGTTGAATGTTGGCTCTGTGCAAAGTTAAGATAGTTCATTTTAATGAATGTAGCGTTTCTTTGTGTTCCTGCAAGTAGATTTGGAACCCAAGTCCATGATGGATATGTCACTGATACCAAGCATTGACCCAATTGATATCGATTTCGGCTCGTCTGACAAGGGGAATCCAAATCCTTCAGCAAAGCCAAGAAAAAAGACATTGACATCAGTTTATCTCAAATTTTTTGAGACTGCTGCTGATGGGAAAAGCAGAAGATGCAAGTTTTGTGGACAGAGCTACTGCATTGGAACGGCTACTGGTAAATTTTTACTTCAAAACATGATGTCGAGGTTCGACTTAAAAGAGTTTTGTGTTCCAGAATTTGTTTTTGTAACGGTCCAAGCCCACCGCTAGTGGATATTGTCCTCTTTGGGCTTTCCCTTTCGGGCTTCCCCTCAAGGTTTTTAAAACGCGTCTTCTAGGGAGAGGTTTCCACACCCTTATAAAGGGTGTTTCGTTCTCCTCCCCAACTAATGTGGGATCTCACAATCCATCCCCCTTCGGGGTCCAATGTCCTCGCTGGCACTCGTTCTCTTCTCCAATCGATGTGGGACCCCCACTAAATTCACTCTCCTTCGGGGCCCAGTGTCCTTGGCACATCGCCTCATATCATCCCCTTTGGGACTCAGCCTCCTCGCTGACACATCGCTTGGTGTTTGGCTCTGATACCATTTGTAACGGCCCAAGCCCACCGCTAGCAGATATTGTCCTCTATTGTCCTCTTTGGGCTTTTCCCTTTCGGGTTTCCCCTTAAAGTTCTTAAAACGCGTCTGCTAGGGAGAGATTTCCACACCCTTATAAAGGGTGTTTCGTTCTCCTCTCTAACCAATGTGGGATCTCATAATCCACCTCCCTTCGGGGTCCAACGTTCTCGCTGGCACTCGTTCCCTTCTCCAATCGATGTGGGACCCCCACAAAATCCACTCCCTTCATGGCCCAGCATCCTTGTTGGCGCATCGCCTAGTGTCTGGCTCTGATACCATTTGTAACAGCCCAAGCCCACCGCTAACAGATATTGTCCTTTTGGGCTTTCCCTTTCGAGCTTCCCCTCAAGGTTTTTAAGACGCATCTAGTAGGGAGAGGTTCCACACCCTTATAAAGGGTGTTTTGTTCTCCTCCCCAACCAACGTGCTCACAGTTTTGTTCCATTATTTTAGCACCTGTTTGTCTTTTCATTTGTGATGATAAATCTTTTCATTGGAACAGGCAATTTGAGATGACACCTAAGTAATCGACATCCAGGTTACGATAAGTCGGGTGATATTATCAGTAATCCAGCACCACAGCCTATCACCATAATCAAGAAATCTCAAACTCAGTGGAAACCACAACAGATTGATTATGATCATTTGAACTGGTTGATAATTAAGTGGCTTATATTATCTTGTCTCCCTCCTTCAACCATGGAAGAAAAATGGTTAGCCAACTCCTATAAGTTTCTTAATCCATCCATTCAACTATGGCCAGCCAAAAAGTATAAAGCAGTTATTCGGGGAGTTTTCCGAAGCATTCAAGAAGATATACGTGCCTCGTTGGAACATGTTTCATCGAAAATCTCGGTCACTCTTGATTTCTGGAATTCCTATGATCAAATTTCTTTTATGAGTGTTACATGTCAGTGGATTGATGAAGCTGGTCGTTCCAGAAGGTGCTTCTCGATATCTCTCACGTACCGTATCCCCAAGGAGGTCTCGAGATCTTTCACTCTATTGTGAAAGTTCTTAAGATGTATAACATAGAAGGTAGAATCCTTTCGTGTACTCATGACAATAGCCAAGATGCCATGCATGCTTGTCATGCTTTGAAAGAGCATTTGGATGGTCAGAAAGTTGGGCGTTTCTGTTATATTCCTTGTGTTGCTCGTACTCTAAACTTGATCTTAGATGATGGATTAAGGCCTACAAAGGCAATAATTCCAAAAGTTCGGGAGTTTGTACTGGAAATGAATGCCTGCTTGGATATCTCAGAGGATTTTGTTCGATTTTCTACAGTTTATCAAGAAGCTAACTGGAAATTTCCACTTGATTGTTCTGTAAGATGGAGTGGAAATTATCAGATGCTCGATATAGTACGCAAGGTAATTTCTCTTGTATCTTAATTTTTTCATCCTGCTGAAATAATTTCCGTGATTTGTCTTTCATACTCGTGAAATATCTTTCCACGTTGGTTGGAGAGGGGAACGAAACATTTCTTGTAAGGGTGTGGAAACCTCTCTCTAGTAGATGCCTTTTGAAAACTTTCGGGGAAAGTCCAAAGAGGACAATATATGCTAGTGGTGAGGTTGGACTGTTACAAATGGTATAAGAGCCAGACATTGGGTTGTGGCCAGCGAGGACACTAGGCCTCCAAGGGGGTGGATTGTGATCTCACAGAGGTTGGAGAGTGGAACGAAACATTTTTTATAAGAGTGTGGAAACCTCTTGCTAACAGATGTTTTTTAAAAACCTTGAGGGGAAACCCTAAAGGGAAAGTCCAAAGAGGATAATATTTGCGGGTGGTGGGCTTGGGCTGTTACAAATGGTATCAGAGCCAGACACTGGGCGGCGTGCCAGCAAAGACGTTGGGCCCCCAAGGAGGGATGGATTGTGAGATCCCACATCGGTTGGGAGGGGAACGAAGCATTCCTTATAAAGATGTGGAAACCTCTCCTTAGCCGACGCGTTTTAAAAACGTTGAGGGGAAGCCCGAAAGGGAAAGCCCAAAGAGGACAGTATATGCTAGTGGTGGGCTTGGGCTGTTACAAATGGTATCAGAGCCAGACATTGGGCGGTGTGCCAGCGAGGACGATAGCCCCCAAGGGGGATGGATTGTGAGATCTCACATCAGTTGGAGAGGGGAACGAATCATTCCTTATAAGGGTATGGAAATCTCTCCCTAGCAGACACGTTTTAAAAACCTTGAGGGGAAGCCCGAAAGGGAAAGTCCAAAGAGGACAATAACCGCTAGTGGTGGGCTTGGACTGTTACAACGTCTAAGAACGGATACCTTGTAATCACGAACCGATATGAACTGCCTAACTATATATCAATATTTTCTTTCTCCTTGTCATGTTTATAATGTTTGGTCAACTAAGTTTACGTGGAGTTCTAATTCATATGCAGGCAGGGAAATCCATGGAAGCTGTTATCAGGAAGTACGAGGAAACACTTAGCAGTAAAATGCTTTTAAACTCTGCCGAGAAGAACATAGTTAATATTGTGCATCAATATTTAGAACCCTTTTACAAAACCACGAACAACATATGCACAAATAAGGTCCCGATCATATTTCCGAGACTATCGCCGCCTGTCGAGATTCTCGACACAACCCGGATTGGCTAAAGACTGCTGCCGAAGACATGGCCAAGAAAGCCAAGAATTATAGCCATCAAGTTTGCAACATTTCCAGATACATGGCCTCAATTCTCGACCCTCGAATCAAAGTCGAGTTGCTTCCAGAAATTCTCAACTCAGGGAATCACTTGGAAGAAGCCAGATCTCATTTCATAAGACACTATTCCTCCAACCACTTCCCATCACTGACCAGTAGCTATAGTGCTCATGAGATCGAGGACGGAGAGAGCGTCTGTTTCGCCGAGGAAATCGCTAGAAAGAAGCGAAGGGCGAGCACGAGCAACGCCACGGATGAGCTAACGCAGTATTTATCAGAGCCTCCAGCTCCAATACCCCAACAGATGTTCTAGAATGGTGGAGGGTTAATAGCACACGCTATCCACGACTCTCTGTTATGGCTCGAGACTTCTTGGCCGTGCAGGCAACGTCGGTGGCTCCTGAAGATCTGTTCTGCGGGAGAGGCGACGACATCGAGAAACAAAGATATTGTATGCCTCATGATGCCACACCAGCTCTCCTTTGTATCAAATCATGGATTCAAAGTGGTTTCAAGATGAATTACAAGTCTAATGAGATTGAGTATGAGATGCTGATTGAACTAGCTGCTACATCAATTGTCGATAGCAATTCTGCTGGTTCTGACAAGAAATCAAAGTAATTGCATAGCCATGTTGGAGCTTGGAGGTTAGTTCTAACTTAGAATTAATACATCTTGTTGATGAATTTCATGTAATGTAACAGCATATGTTTATAGCAATGCTAACCAAGTACACACATTAGAGTCTTGTAGATCATTCATGCGCTTGTTGACGTAATTCATATTTTTCGGTGACCATTAAAGTGTTGGGAACAAAACCCGTCAATGAAAGTTCTTTTTATATGAGTTACTTAAGATCCCGAACTAATAATCATATCGATCAAAACCCTAAACTTTCACTAGTGGATCATAGTTTAAACCCTTCAATTTAAAATTATAAGTACATTACTTTATCGTCGTCAGTCTCACGGTTTTAAAACGTATCTACTAGAGAGATGTTTCCACACCCTTGTAAGGAATGTTTGGTTTCCTTCACAATCCACCCTTCTTTGGGGGCTGGGCCCAATGTCCTCAAAGTCTACTAGGGAGTTTCCGTACCCTTATAAGAAATGCTTCCTTCCCCTCTCCAACCAACGTGGGATCTCACAATCCACCCCATTTGGGGGCTCAGCATCCTCGCTAGCACACCACCTGGTGTCTGGCTCTGATACCATTTATAACAGTTCAAGCCCACCACTAGCAAATATTGTCCGTTTTGGCTCATTATGTATCATTATCAGCCTCATGGTTTTAGGGTTACGGTGTCGGGTTTCGGAAAAAGAAAAAAAGAAAAAGTAATATGAAAAATAATTGAGGAATGATGAAGATATAATAGATATGAAGAAATGGAGAAAATAAAGATGAAATGTCACTATAATATGAATTTGGAAGATAAGGGCATTTTTGGAAGGAAGAAAATATATAATGGTGTAACTCAAACCAAAGCCCTATATCCCATCACTCTCTAAGCTTTTAGGCCACATTTTGGTGTGGACACACCCATTGGGACAAGTGGAGGCCTTTTGCTCAAATTTCACTTTCATTTTTTGGCCAATCAACACTAAATAATATCATTATTTTTCTAATTATTATATTTTTTTATTCGTATGGTCCATATTTATTATTATTATTATTATTATTCTCGATCCATATGCAAACAGATGCTACTTGTATAAATTAAAACGTCAAGGGCAAAATTGGAAGATAAAAATTTCCTCTATAATTTCATTTATGGGAGGAGATAGTTAATGCGACATGCCTGAGTAGTGTGTTATGTGAATAAATACATTGACACCTTGAACAGGTAGAAGAGACCGATGAATAGGGACATGTAGCGTCTCATGTTCAGGTTTCAGAATTCAGATTCGGCATTTGTGTACCTCGACATTCCCGTGCATCCCTACGACATAATTAGGTTATTTACTACTCGCTTCTTAACAGTGAAGACATTCTCCGCATACCAATACGAGTCCTTCTAACATACTTTGTCCCCACTCACATGCATTTCAGAAAAATTCTCCGGAGGTCACCCAACATTGAATTGCTTCAAGTAAAGCAAAGTAGGTGCACGTTGTTGGTATAGGAAGTAAATTTCAATCCTTTTAAACCTTTCTTAGTCGTTTAGACGTGGTCTCGATTTATTCATGTATCTCTCTTTTACTCGGAGTCATATGCTTACCAGTTTCTTCCTTGGTTTGTCCCCGAACCACATCTTATTGGTAGAACTGTCGTTTTGATACCATCTGTAACGCCCCATGTCTAGAATACAAATTAAATTCCGTTACAGGACAAAACATCTGTGCTGAGGCATGCCTCTAACCATATCTTTGTTGTCCAATGAAACTTTAATTTTAAATAAATAATAATAATAATATAAAAAGTTTGAATAAAAGAGCTCTATCAACCTTCACCATATCTCTCTCTTAATTATTTATAAAATTCTAAAATTGTCAATTTTTTTAATTTTTATTTTTTTAATAGAAAAAATACAAAAATCTTGGGGGAGCAATAATTAATTTCTTTGCATTTCTTACAAACATAGGAAATGAAATTATTATTATTTTATTTCAAGATAAAAAATTTAAATAACCATAAACTAAGATTTTAATTTATATTTTAATAAATATCAATAATTAATTATTTATTTTTTAATTAGTTCATGAGTTTTCTTGTTAACACAAACAAATGATATAAGCAAAAAATAAATTTGGTATATTACGAGAGTGTATGGTGTGAAAGAAAGAACAAGTCTCAAGATTCTTCCAACAATTTTTCATTTATATATTCGTTAAAACGTAAAAATATCGATAAAAATATTGATGTGACCGTTAATTTTATATTTTTAAAATAATTAAAAAATTCTTACTATTAATATTTATGTTAAATTATTGGATTGACATTTTTTTTTGTTGACAAATATTGATTGACTTTTCATATAGATGTCAAATTCTTTTATAGATATATTTATTTATTTATTTGACTAAAGAAATTTTAAAGGATAAAATTAAATAAATTTATTTAATTTGATTTTATTCAATTTTTTGGAATATTTAGTTAAAACATATCCACAAATTTTTATAAATAGTTTATCGATGAGGTGACCCTTTATTGAATAAAATTTGGATAAAAATGACGTTATTTAGCAATTAATTAGACGAAGGTATGTATAAATGAATGGACGATTATAATTAAGACTAAAGTACGATACTTTAACGATTAAGGCTAACGGGTAATTTTTTGTAGTCATATGAAATGACGTGACTTGTACTCTTAGATTAAAACACCATTTCGTGTATAGTTTGGGACCATTGACTTTATTTAAATTGACCCTTTTAATTTATGTGACCCCGAGTTTCTATTTTATATTTAGTTATGTGAATTTTCCTACCAAATTCTTTGGATTATTTTTAAATCTCTCGAAACTAATATTTAGGTTCGTTGTAATTACGAGATAAGAATCAAATTTTTAACCTTAAAGAAAAAGAGTATATGTCAATTAGTACTGACGGGTATCTCGTACATTTACCGTCCCATTTTTGGAAATGCAATGGAGTAAAATTGGAAATATATAAAAAAAAAATAATAATTAATTAATTTTTTTCGATGCTTCCTAGGTCACATCAAATATTACATAAAAAAATGAAATTATCTAGTAACTTGTCGTTTTAAAATTGGTTTGTTTTGTTACATTATTTTTCAATTTAAAGTATTTGTCGAAAATCCCAACAAAAACAATGCATGAAACATGACATTTGGAATATTCAACCTTTCATTTTTCATGAAATTAAGTTGGAAAGGCTGGATCGATCGATTTAGACCAATAACTAATTAAATTTGAACGGAAGATATATCATCGAGGTTTAAATATCTTAAACTCTACTTGAACGGTTTATTTGAAGATGCAAAATTGTGTAACAGTTGAGATGACTTGAGTTTTTCCGTCCTCTCTAGATTTAGATTTGACCGTCACTTATTTGTCCTCCCAACTCGATTTTGGGCCGTGAGTGTGCAAACTATACACCTTTGAGCTAAGAAAACCTGCCTCGACCTTGACGTTCGGTGCCTTAAGCACTTTGACTCGTGATTCATCTTGACCAAGGTTCAATCTTCAATTTCGTTTTGATTCAATTCGAGCCCAAGTAATATAAAATATTGAAGTAAATGACGAAGAGAAATAATAATTTTCACGATTACAATTGATTTCATTATCAAACAAATAATTAGCTAAAAGTTTAAAATTAATGAGACTTGAGAGAAAAAAAAAAGTTTTATGAATTTCAAGACGTTTTTACTCTATATTTAACGTAGCAAGAAATTTTAATCGAATTTGAACCTTCAACCTAGATAAATGGAATACATATAATGTAACAGTCAAAACCCACCGTCAATAGACATTGTCTATATCCCAGTCAGCCTCACGATTTTATAACGCATGTACTAGACAGAAGTTTTCACACCCTTATAAGAAAAATATTTTGTTCTCCTCTCCAACCAGTAGGATCTCACAATTTACCCCCTTCAAGGGCAACGTCCTCGTTGACATACAGCATAATGTCTGGCTTTGATACCATTTGTAATCGTCCAAGCCGACCACTAACAAATATTGTCCACTTTCAGCCTCACAGTTTTATAACGTGTCTGCTAGGTAGAGGTTTCCACGCTCTTGTAAAGAATGTTTCGTTTGACTCTGCAACTAGGGTGAAATAAAAAAATAAAACAAGGACAACCATTAGACAGAAAATAGTAATTTTATGTAACTTGTTAGACACGACCTTGAAAGGTTAATAATAACCGAACCCGTAACGCAACCCGACCACACATATATTCCGAATACAAAACCAAAATAAAATAGTGTTTTTTGGTTTAAAAAAAAAAAACAAAAGTGGGACCCAGAAATGGGCATAAATAATGTAGAACCTCTAAGGATGTTGTCATAGTGTGTAAAGAAGAGTAATCCTTTCACCAAAAAATTCCCAGCCATTCCCCCGTTGGTTTAGCCATGGAAGGCCCTCTGTTGCGAGAAGTGTGCGCCCTGTACGACCAAATCTCGAGCCTTGCTAGCCTCAAGCCTTCCAAAAATGTCGACACTCTCTTCACCCAACTAGTCCTCACGTGCTCCCCGCCCGCCCCTGGCCTTGATATCGCCTCTTTGCCTCAGCCACTTCAAGCCATGAGGGCTCATCTCATCCGTCTATGCGCCACCGCTGAGGCGCTTCTTGAAGTTCATTTCTCTTCCATTTTGGCTTCCTTTGAGAATCCCATTCATAACTTGTCTATCTTTCCTTATTACTCTAATTACTTGAAGCTCTCTCTTCTCGAGTTCGATATTCTTACCTCTCATTGTCGTCGGGTGCCCTCTAGCGTTGCGTTCGTTGGCTCTGGCCCCCTCCCGCTTTCCTCCATTGTCATGGCGTCCACTCATCTTAAGGGTAACTCAAACGCTAGCTAGCTGGCTAACTAGTATTACATAACAATATGAGATTATGTCACAAGACGTGAGATTCTCAAACGCCTCCCTCGAGATAATCCCAGTTTATTTTTTACCGAATACCGGATTCAGGTTCATCGGCTTAGATACCCTATTAGATTAATATCCTGTTCATCTTATTAAGATCGTGAGAGATTTTCAATTTTTATTTTTAATAAGATCTTCGAGAGCTTGCTGGGTTGAGGTGTGATGTGATAGATTATGGTAGATTTGTTATCTAGCTCTAATACCATGTTAAGAATAATTCATGAACTTTTTCGTCTTATATTTCTCAATAGGTACTATTTTCCACAACTTTGACATCGACCCAGTTGCAAACTCCATGGCGGGGCAGTTAGTTTGCTCGGACTCAGATTTATCAAAACGGATGGTGTTTCACACGACAGACGTAATGGAGGTGACGGAGGCGTTTGGAGAGTACGAGGTGGTGTTTTTAGCAGCATTGGTAGGGTTGGAGGAGGAAGAGAAAGGGAGGGTTTTGAGGCATTTAGGGAAGCATATGGCACCCGGAGCTTATTTGATGCTAAGGAGTGCACACGGAGCTAGAGCATTTCTCTACCCTGTTGTTGACGTACGTGACGTCGAAGCATCTGGGTTCGAGATTTTGTCCGTGTTTCACCCTACTGATGAAGTTATAAACTCCGTTGTTATTGCAAGAAAGGTGTCTAACCTAGTTCCTGACAACGATAATTATAACGACAACGACACAGATGATGAAAAACGAGCTGTTTTAGTTAACACCCCAATAATATTGGCCGAGAAGTGCTCGGGGTTTAAAGACTTCGGTCCCATGATCGAGGAGCTTGCCATAGAAGAACAACTTTCTTGAAATAGTTGCATTATTGTGAAGTATGTTTGGAATTGTCTTTTAGTATTCTAAATGAAAGGATTTGGTTGGGATGCGTGCAAAAATAATTTTCCAAATTGGGAAAACAAAAATAATTGAGGAATTCCAAAAGGGTAAAGAAAGAACAAAGGATTGGTCTAAGGGATATATATATATATATATATATATATATATATAAAGATGGACTTGTGTTTTGGCTTATTCTAAAACCTTATCTTCTACCATTTTTGGTTCCAAGAACGCTTGTCTTTTGTTATACGATCGAATCCATATTTTGATCTTCGTTTCTACTTGATGATTGGAGTTTTAAAAGTTTCGAACATAGTTCTGAGTTGTCTCAAAATTACTGTTCATAGTTTGAAAACCTAATCGATGTTTTATCGATTTTTTTAGTCAAATGAGATTTTTGCTCGTTTGATCTTCATTTCTACTCGAAAATTAGGGTTTTAGAAGTTTAAATGATAGGCCTGAGTTGTCTCAAAATTACAGATCATAGTTAGAGAACTTAATCGATGATTTGGAAAGAAGAAACAGGAAAGGAGAGTTATCTGTCTGGTTTATTTTTTTATTTTTTAAAATCAAGTAAGATTTTTATCGGATATTTTGAATTTCTATTCGATGAGGTTTAAAAGGTTTAGAAAATAGATTTAATTTGTTTCGAAATTAAAGTTTATAGTTAGAAAACATCGATCTTCATTTCTACCTAATAATCGAGATTTTAATTTAAGAACAAAATTTATAGAGATAAAAGCTAATGGATATTATTTTTTAATTAATGAAAATGAATAGTGAAAGTTAATTTTAAAAAATAAAAAATTTGAAATTGAAATGATATTTTAATCTAAAAAATTATGGTTTTTATTTTATTAAATTGTTTCCCATTTTAAATTAGAGAAACTAAACATTAATTAATTTAGTGGAAATTTAGAAATCAAAATTTTAATTCTTCTAATTAGATATTATTCTCTCCCCTTCTTTCCTGTTGTTCGTTCGTGCCACCGATCACCGGGGCATACATTATTGATTGGAGATTTCAAGGTTTCCACACTTTTACAAAGAATGCTTCGTTCTCCTCTCCAACCGATGTGAAATCTCACAATCCACCCCATCGGGCCTAGAGTTCTCGCTAGCATTACTAGCTGGCACACTATCGGTAAGGGAGAGGTTTTTACAACCTTATAAATAATATTTCGTTCCTCTCTTTAATCAACGTTTGATCTCACAATTCTCACCCCTCTTGGGAGCCCATCGTCTTCGCGGTGTCTGGTGTCACGGTCATGCATGTCCAAGGCGTGTTGTTAATGGTGGCATGACAGATATCTCGGTCTTGCTTGTCCATGGTTGCATGCCCGTTTCAAACTCCTTTTACATGCTTTCATTCTAGATAAGTCTTTACCATTCCATATTGGGTCAGTATAAGAGTGTATAACCGTTCACCAAAATCGTGTCTACACCTACCAGGGCTAAAATGTCCCAAAATGTACTATAGGAAATATGACTAGTTGTAACTTTTTATAGTTATATACAGTAAGCGTTGTTGCTTATATTCCCATATAATACCCTTTCCAATTTCTCAAATTTTGCTTTCAAAACTCACTTTCGAAATCTCTCTGCCTCGTTTACTAAAACTTTCTTTCTTGAACCGGGGGCAGAGACTCAAACATACATTATTTGGTCGTAGGCGACGCAAGAACGAATAAACTTAACTCACTTGTTGCTAGGAAATGAATGCCGTACAATCGCAAGTCCGTTGCCATCAAAGTGCGATTGTGACATCTGGCTCTAATACCATTAGTAAGAGCCTAAACCTACCACTAATAGATATTGTCCGTTTTAGCCCATTATGTATCACCATTAGCCTCCCAATTTTCACACCCTATAAGCAATGTTTCATTCCACTCTTCAACCAATGTACTCGAAACATGATTTTACTAAATTATCTTCAGTTTCAAGTAACGAGTTTGAAGCATACGTGTGCGGAAAGCCGGGTTGTTACAAACACTTTTACGTTCTAATATATTCACGTGTTTCTGTCTAAAGTCAAGAAATTCTGAGTCTACAAAACCAAAGAAAACAAAGGGGAAGAAGAGAAGATAAACTACAAAAGCTAAATCAAATTATATGGCCTGATTCAATCCTTTGATGCATTCCCCGTCCCCGTCCCCGTCCCCGTCCCCGACCCCGGCCCCAGCCCCGTCCATAAGCATGAACCGCATATCTTCGGGCGGCTTCCAATGCCGCTTTCTCTGGTTTATGAACCAGTTATTGATCTGCTTTTGATCCAAACCAGTGATAACAGAGAGTTTTGATTTTTCCTCTTCCTATCAAACCAATAAACAACAAAATTTCAAAAAAGAGAGACAAAAGTGCATCAAAATGATTGGTTTTGTGTAGAGATTGAAAGATTACTGTAGGATAAGGCCATTTATAATGAGTACTCCACCACTCAAGTAGAGCCATTCTTGCATCCTTTGGAAGCTTCTCCTTCTTCCTCTTCTTCAAGAATTCCTTCTTCAAACTGCTTAGATACCCACTGTACTTCTTTAGCAGCATTTCTTTGAGGTCTTGGTTTGTTTTTCGTGTGCTGAACGGCTCGTGATTCCCTGTTGTTTCTACCTCCCCGTAGCTGCTCGGTTCTTCCTCTGAAGTCCCAGCTACTTCGTCTACAAACACATGGAACAGTGTGAGATCCCATATCGGTTGAGGAGGAAAATGAAACATTCTTTATAAAGGTGTGGAAACCTCTCTTATCGAACATGTTTTAAAAACCTTGAGGGGAAGCCCAAAAAAGGACAATATCTGCTAGTGGTGGGCTTAGATCGTTATATATGGTATCAGAGCCAGACACTGGGTGATGTGCTAGCGAGGAGGCTGAGCCCCGAAGGGGAAGTGGACACGCTAGGCCTCGAAGGAGGGTGGATTGTGAGATCCCACCTCGGTTGGGAAGGAGAACGAAATATTTTTTGTAAGGGTGTGGATACCTCTCCCTTGGAGACGCGTTTTAAAAACCTAAGGGGAAGTCCAAAAGGGAAAGCCTAAAGAAGACAATCTCTGCTGGCGGTAGGTTTGAGTTGTTACAAATGGTATCAGAGCCAGACACCGGACAATGTGCAAGCAAGGAGGCTGAGCCCTGAAGAGGATGGATTGTGAGATCCCACATCGATTGGAGAGGAGAACGAAATATTCTTTATAAGGGCGTGGAAATCTCTTCCTAGGAGGAGCATATTAAAAATCTTGGGAGGAAACTTAAAAAGAACAATATCGGCTAATGGTGGACTTGAATCGTTACAAATAGTATTAGATTCAGACATCGGGCGATGTGCCAGCAAGGAGTGGACATGTTGGGCCCTGGAGGAGGATGAATTGTGAGATCCCACATCGGTTGGGGACAAGAATGAAACATTCTTTATAAGGATGTGAAAACTTCTCACTAGTAGACTTAAAAACTTTGAGGGAAAGTCGGAAAAGGAAAGCCCAAAGAGGACAATATCTATTAACAATGGACTTAGGTCGTTACAAATGATATAAGAGCCAGACACTAGGCGATGTGCCAACGAGGAAGCTGAGCCTTGAAGGGGGGTGGACATCCTGGGCCTCGAAGGAGGGTAGATTTTGAGATCCTACATCGGTTGAGGAGGATAACGAAACATTAAGGGTGTGGAAACATTTCACTAACAAACATGTTTGGACAGTATCTATTAGCTAGCGGTGGGCTTGGGTCATTACAGTTTATGAGTTTCCACTCTCCGTAGAATCCTCATAAACGAACAACTTTGTCATTAAAGTTCATACAAGATTCGTCATTGCGATAAGGATAAAGATCATAACGCGAAAATTGTTGTTCGACAAAAGTAGCAATGTGATTTAAAGCCAAAATGGAAGAAGGAAGTACCGTTGATGGCGGAGCGAGATTCGGACGTTGCAGTAAACGATCCTTTACACAGGTTGCTTAGCTCCAATTCAATGTTGGTCAAGAACATGGCTGCTTCATCAAATGGCTTGGATAGCTCATTCTTATATTGATGAAGAACCTCACAGTATGACTCCTTCACAAGAATCAATTATCAGATAAAATATTAGAAATCAAAACAAAAACAGCAGAAAACCGCCATTAGTTTTTGTCAATTAAGCTGTTCTCTATTGAATTATGGCCAAGTGTACCGGTCTAAGCTCACCGCTAGTAGATATTGTAAGCTTTGACCCTCGACCTCACGGTTTTAATACGCGTCTTCTAGGGAGAGGTTTCCATAGTCTTATAGGAAATACTTCGTTCCCTTCTCCAACCGATGTGGGCTCTCACAATCCATTCCCCTTGGGACTCAGCGTCCTCGCTGACACACCACCCGGTGACTGACTCTAATACCATTTGTAACCGCCCAAGTTCACCGCTAGATTTTATCTGCTTTGACCCTCGATCTCACGGTTTTAAAATGTGTCTTCTAGGGAGAGGTTTCCCACTTTTATAGGGAATGCTTCATTCTTCTCTACAACAGGATCTCACAATCCATCTCCCTTGGAGCCCAGCATCCTCGCTAGCACACCACTCGGTCATTGGCTTTAATACAATTTGTAACAATCCAAGCTCATCGCTAGAAGATGTTGTATGCTTTGAACCTCGGCCTCAGTTTTAATACGCGTCTTCATTCCCCTCTCCAACCGATATGGGATCTCACAATTCATCCTCCTTGGGTCAGTGTCCTCACTGGCACCTCACCTAGTGATTGACTCTGATATCATTCGTAACAATCCAAATACATCGCTAGCAGATATTGTAAGCTTTGACCCTCAGCCTCACGGTTTTAAAACGCATCTTCTAGACTGAGATTTCCACACCCTTATAGGAAATGTTTCGTTCCTCTCTCCAACTGATGTGAGATCTCGCAATCTATCCCCCTTGAGGCCCAGTGTCCTCGCTAACACACCGCACACCACTCGGTGATGGGCTTTGATACCATTTGTAACAGCTCAAGCCCACCGCTAGCAAATACTATCCACTATGACCCTCAGCCTCACAATTTTAAAACACGTCTTCTAGGGAGAGGTTTCCACGCCCTTACAGGGAATGCTTCGTTTCCCTCTCCAACCAATGTAGGATCTCTCACCGAATGGTCGACGTCACCACACACGTTGTTCACCCATGAATAAATAAAGCATTTTCTTTCTACAAATCATCTCGAGGCTCGGGATCAAAACGGAATAACCCGAGTTTAGAGACTAAAACAATACATAAATTTCACAACTGGAAGATATAAACTACAAGTCATTAAGATTTCCTTGTCAAGAATGATTGAAAAAACAAGAAGAAATTGAAGAACAAAGTACCATAAAGTTGTCTAGTTGAGGATCAGCTCCCAACTCAATACAAGATCTAGAAGGATGATTTTCACGGCCAATTTCTTCAAGAAGAGAAGCCACTTGTGGTGGAGCTCCAACCTAGTTCATTTCAAGCACAAAACACCACAAAATTCAAACACAAGACAACCTCAAAAACTGCTAAAAACATCCAAAAACACCTCAAACAAGAAGATTTACAAACTTTTTGGCATTCAATGTAAGCAGAAACCAATTTGGGGTAAAGGGGATGGTTGATAATCTGAGTCTTGATCATGTCAGACATGTTCAAGCCAGTGGTGGGCTCTGCTTCAAGGTGAAGCAGTTCATCATCCACCATTAGAGCTTCATGAATATCACCACAGCTGGTGCTAGCAATGGCTTCACCTCCAAGAACACCATTAGAATAAGAGGACATGACAGGGTTGTTAAGCCTGTAAAACTCATCCATTTCTTCAAATTTCTTCAAACTCCAAAGCTTGGAAGATTGAATTTTCTCTGTCTTAAACTTAAAATCCCTAGAGAGAGAGTAAGAGGAAAGCTTAGGTTATAAAAAGAAAAAGAAAAAAGATACTGATGTAATAATGATGATACTAAGAAAAAAACATGTTATGAGGCAGCTAAATTCAAGGGGGGATTCCATTTCTGTCATCATATACTCATTCTAAACTAAAGTGAGTGCTTCAAGGCCTCTTTCCATCTAAAAATTAACAAACCCTTTGGCTCCTTGGGGAAAATTTTCGAGAAGAACGTTTAAGAACGATGAACATTCTGTAGAATAAGATATTATATCATCTAATGACAGATTAAATGTTTATGGAAAGATAGTTTTAGATCATTGTTTAGCCTGTTGAACTCATTTTATATATAAAAACTTAACCAACCCTTTTACTCATTTGGGAAAGTTTTTGATATTTATTTTTTCGTTGTTTCTCGTAAGAACAACCTTCAAGAATAAGAGATTATATCATCTCATGACAAGTCAAATGTTCATCGAAAGTAGCACGTAAAAATAGTTTTAGACCTCTGTTAGGCCCATTAAACTAGGTGTAGAAATAAAAACAAACCATTTTGCTCATCGTAAGAAAAACGTTCAAGAACGATGAACAATCCATAAAAAAAGATATTATATCATCTAATGACAGATTAAATGTTCATCGAAACAAGCAAGCAATGCATTAAAAGGTAGTTTTAGATCTTCGTTTGGTCTCTCAAACTCACTTTATATATAAAAACTCAGCGAACCCTTTTAGAACGATGAACAATCTATAGAATAAGATATTATATCATCTAATAATAGATCAAATGTTCATCAAAACAAGCACGAAACAGAGAAAAAACATGTTTTAGACCATTGTTTGGCCTAAAAACTTACTCAAAAACACAAGTTTCTACAAGATTTTTCTAACATATTGAAAGATATAAGAAAAAAAGAGTAAAGAAATGAGAAAGTTTTTGAGAAATGTGGATGAAAGAACAGGTGATAGAAGGATTTGACAAGGCTAAGCTCTAGCCTGTATTTGTAGAGGTCATATAGCTCTGTCTCTCCAAGTTTGAAGTGACATTCCTCCAGCTTTCATGATCTGATTGGCTAACTCACTGCTACTATCAACTCCATCTTTAATTTACTGTTCATTTCTCTTTCTTTTTCAATTGTTTTTTTTTTCCTTTCCATAAACAACAACAAGAAGGGTTTCCACTCAAGGAAAAAAATAAGACACAAAGATGCTTTGTGTTTGTGTTCACAGCTAGCTGAGCTGAGCTGAGCTGCTGTTGTTTGCTGTTTTGTCTGTCGGTTTCTTGGTTTGGCAGATCCATGAGATAACAACAAATTGCATATTCAATCAAGAACTCTTTTGCTATGTGATAATGAAGCTAAATTTCTTGTAAGTTTGTACTCATTGCATGAAAATGGGATCTTTAGAACAAATTATTTGCTCATATGCACCCAAAACAATCATTATTTACCTGTTGGCATCCTGAAAGAAGAGCGAATTATAGATTTTAATCGATTAGAGTTGGAAAAGATAACGTAATGATCACGAACGATGACTTAGGCGGAAAGCGAACTATGAGATCTCTCATCGGTTGGGGAGGAGAACGGAGTATTCTTTTATAAGGGTGTGAAAATCTCTCTCTAGTAGACGTGTTTTAAATTTTGAAGGTAAGATCAAAGAACATAATATATGGTACCGGATGACTTGAGTTGTTACACGAACAATATCGTTATTACAGTATAGAGAATTGGCTTGACCAACAAGTGTTGTGAGTGTAGTAAAAGGTTATTGCTATAGCTTGAGCACTCGTGGATATCCGTCCATTATGATCAATAAGTGTCGTGAGTTGAGTAAAAGGTTCGAGTTTCCTTGATACCCAAATGACGAGGTATCACGTAGGTTGTCTTGTGCACATAAGCTAGCTCGAAAACTCATGATGCACACTCTTTCATATGAAATATTCGTTTTCATTCGAGCTTCTATTTTAACTTAGATAAATCAAAAGAGATGCTTGACCCAGATGGCTCGAGACGTCGAGTAAAATCTCGATCATCTCCAAAAGCAGAGCGGTTAACTTCGAGTCTCCCGAGGCAAATCTTGGATCTGCTGTTGTTTGTGTTTGCTAAATAAGAAATGAGTCAAAAGTTAGAGATGATTGCTACTTTTTTAGGAGAAAAAGCTTTCATTATCCCAAATTAATTTACTCCAAAATCAAACTGTTGAAGATTCCAATCAGGTGCTAATTTATTTTGGTTGTCTGCTAGCTGCCACTAAAGTATCAGTTGGATCTTTGAAGATTACTTGAACATTTAGAGAAAGATTTGTAGTTTATAAGTCAAAAGAGTTCTTCATTCTTCCCACCACGATTCTCGAAAAAAATTAATTTATACCCGTAAACGAATGTTTTATCACATATAATTATATCGATCACTAACCTTGAATTTTTATAGCTTTGAGATCATGTATTGTTCGCTTTCGTCCGTTACGTATTGTTGTCAACCTCACGATTTTAAAACGGGAGTGCTTCGTTCCAGTCTCTAATTGATGTGCGATCTCACAATCCACCATTTTTAGGGGTCCAACGTCCTCACTGGCACATTGATCGGTGTCTGGATCTGATACTATTTGTAATAGCACAAGCCCACTACTAGTAGATATTGTCTGGTTTGTCCTAAGGAGGACAATACATGCTAGCGATGGGCTTGGGCTGTTACAAATGATATTAGAGCTAGATACTCAGTGGTGTGCTAGTGAGGATGTTGGGCCCCGAAGGGGGGGAGAGAATGGAAATTGGACGGTGTGTCAGTGAAGACGTTGGGCCTCGAAGGGGAGTGGATTGTGGGATCCCACATCGATTGGAGAGAGAAACGAGTAATAGCGAAGAGCTGGGCCTCGAACAAGGGTGGATTGTGGAATCCCACATCGGTTGGAGAAGTAAACAAAACATTCTTTATAAGGGTGTGGAAACCTCTTTCTTTCGAAAAAAGCCTTGAGCGAAAGGTGGTAAGGAAAAGGCTAAAGAAGATAATATTTGTTAGGTGTGGATTTGGACCGTCATACTAACGCTCTCCTAAAAAACTTAACGATGCATATTTATTGATTCTAACAATCAATGTCTTTATGCGACGATGCAGTTTAATGGGACGGCGGGTGGTAATCTCCTGCCCAACTATTGATCTGTTAGCAATTCGACTCCATGAAGATGTCTCTCGTCTGCTAGTATCTACACGGAAGAAGTGACTGAAACAATTTCATTGATGAATGAAATAAAGGAAAAACCACCCGAAATGACAATCGATATAATTTCTTAGCGAAGAAAGGCTAAAATTAATAATCGTAAATACAATGCACAACAAGGTCCATTCAAACCCAAATCCACCAAGATCCCACGTTGATTAAAGAGGGAAATGAAAACATTTCTTATAAGGTATAGAAACCTCTTCCTAGTAGACACGTTTTAATATCTTAAAGCTGACGTCGATACGTAACGGATCAAAGCAGACAATATGTGCTAGCGGTGGGCTTGGGGTGTTACAAATGACATTAGAACTATATATCGGGTGACATGCCAACGAGAATGTTGGACCCCAAGGGAGATGGATTGTGAGATTTCACATTGGTTAGAGAGGGAAACAAATAGGCCAAATCTGATACGAAAGGGAGGGAATTAACACCTGAACTCTCGATGAAGTATAATATATCAGACAAAACCATCAAAGTTAGGTCTGTCAATTGTTGTATTCTCCTTGGCCGAATCAACCATTTTCACACCAAAAAAATCTTAGTGTTGAATAAACTAATTTTGGAACTAACGTAGGTCATTCTACAACTGAATTATGTTCGAGTAAATTTGTACCTTAAGTCGATAAACCAGTTACCTTATTCTTCTCATCAGAAAATCTTTTAAGTTACCAAATTAGGTGACATTTTGGAAAATTTGAGTTGAGATTCCTACATAGCAATATCGATAATCTTTTAATATGTTCGAGAGTTATAGAAGCGAGACACTTCACAAAACAATTAATTATGACCCGACAAAATAATTGGATACTTTACACTGAAGATAGTATACTTACAACTTCTCATACGGTTCGTTTAACTAACGGTGTTAAAAAAATTTGACGATTTGAAAACCCTGATGTTAATTCATACTTATTTGAATTCTCTCGAGCTCAAATAAATGACAATTGTAGGTTTCCCTAAAGCTATATCGGATTGAACCAAACCAACTCAATCTAATCCAACCCAACCCAACCCAACCCTATCTAAACAATTGAGTTAGGTCTATCGGGCTCGATCCAAACCAACCCAATCTAATCGAAAACGACCCAACCCAACTCGATCTAATCTACGAACACCCTTAGGAACTAGGGTCGGTCGATCCAAATTCCTTCTAAACTCAACTAAAAAAAAATGGTCCTAAAGGAATGAGGCCCATTAAATGTGGGAGCCCAAGAGAAAAAGGCCCATGAAGGAACAAGCAAACCCAAACAGAATAAATAAATAAATAAAAAAGACACGTGGCGAGAGGAGAAGAGTTGGGGGCAGTGAGGTAAAGAAGGCGGAAGCGTACGAATAAAGTCAGAGAGGATACGTGGATGACGTAGCGAGATGGGAAGGTCATCTGTCACATCAACAAACTCGACACGACCGGTAACATTAGAAAGCCCCATCAATTCACACCACTATCTCTCTCTCTCTTTCTCGCTAAATCTCTTTCATTTATTTCTACCATAAATCAATCACTTGCTGACGTGGCAGACAGATCAGACAGCTGCTGACACAGACCACCCTATTTCCTTCTCTCTTATTTTAATATTATTTTCACAAAAAAGAAGCTTTTTGACACCTCGACAGTATCGCGCGCGATGCGCGGGAGGCCTAGTGGGGCCCACGTCCTTTCTTTTTTCTTTTTCAGGAAATCTTAATTTAATTTTAATTTTATTTTATTTGGTCTTTGTGTGGGACCCATAACTAACAGTGAACTAACGTCCTACTTCCTACACATCACATTTTCTTGTTTCCTTCTTTTTGTTTTGTTTTTTTTTTTTTAAATTCGAAAATATATTAAATGTATATTTGATTTAAATTGACTGAGAGATTGTCCTCAACTTTTTAAGTATAGCACAATTAATTTAAGTATAATTATCGACTAAGAGATCAAAAGTTCAAATGCTTTAAATTCGAAACTACTGTAATGATCTAAATTTTCATTCTTAAGGATGGCCTAGACGATCAAAAGAAACAAGATTCAAATTTTACAATCCAAGTATGGAAAACCGAACGGATCCCTTTGTAAATGTGGTGATTCCTACAATTCAAGATACAAAACTGTGTTTACAAACATTTTCTTTTCTTCCAACATGTTTTTACATTTTTTATTTTTGGTCTCATTTTCACACGGATCCATTTCCAGGTCCTCCTAATGTTAAAAACACACCCTGAAGATCATCTCTAAGCTTGACAGGCAATGAAGATGGACTTGGTTTTATGATTGGAACTGGAGGTGGACCTGGTTGAGCTTGCCTCAAGCTCTGAGCTGACTCGGACATCAGAACCATCGGTCGTTGCTGCAAGTTTTTCGACGGTGCTATGTGATTCGAGTTCAGGACTGTGTTTGTAGGAAGAGGTGGACTTTCTGTTACAATGCTGGCCGTTCTTGAGAAAACCCCAGGTCCCTGATTCAACACAAGACTTTTCAATATCTTGGAAAAGTTTTCATTTGTTTATCTACTTGAAAGGAGAGGAAGAAAGTTTTGAGTTTTTGGCGACGCTTACGGGTGCGAACAGGACACCTCTGTATACTTTCCCATTGACAGTAGCAGTCATCAGGAAGCCAGAGTCGAACGCCCCGTCAACTCTTCCACGCACCTCTGATCCAATCTGAAACGAACACGACGTCGAAGTATTAAAAAGTGATAAAGATGTACATGTCAGGAATATTGCTCTTGATGATATGTTATGGTGTATTATTGAGATAAGCTACCGGGTTTTGAATGAGACCAGTCTCCAAGGACTTGTGTCGATCACCCACCGGGCGAACGACGTGGAGAAGCTGCTGCTGTTCGGTCTTTAGTTGATTCTGCTGTCCGAAATATGAAAGCTCTTGCTGTGGAATGCTTTGGACAACATTTTGGAACTCGGGTTGAGTCCTAGAAATGCTGTAAGGTTCGCTAGTTGAGCTATGATTCACACGCTTAAGAAGGCGTAATCCTCCTTGGGAGCTTGTTACTGAATCAGAGACTTTTCGAGCTGGGGTCTGTTCTTGATCGGATTGCGATGGAGATGAATGCTGGGACAGCGACAAAGAATGCTCCTCTTGCTCAGATTCAACCTCCCACACTTTCGGATTCATGGTTCTCCTCCGTTTTGGATGCAACGTCTCTGGAAACGTAATGAAAGCTAGATCGTTCAAGCACATCGAACACGTTTTGTAATTGAGATTCGACTCGAGAAACTAACACTGAAACTGACCTGACATGAACTGAGCAGCGTGTTTTGTCTCCGATTTCGGTTCATGATTTCCCTTCCTAATCAGGTCTATGTTGTTCCCCATAAGCTTCGTTTTCTGATTCAATGAAAACACCAAATGATGTAACAACAACTTAACGACAATGCAATAAAAACTTATGTACTTGAGCTGTGTGTTTTCATACCATGCCGTTCTGATCTTCTCTGAAAGAATTCTTAGTCTGATTATTCCAGTGGTTTCCAAAAATTTTGCACATCGAAACATTGTACCGACCATTTGGATGCGCTGCTCCGAGTTGCAAGACCAACAGATCATTGAGAGGTCGTTCATCCTCCCCACACCTACGAATTCCACAAAATAACACAGAAAACAAATGAATCGAGGAACCCGAATCAGGAATGTCGCTCGATGTCTATAAAGTTTAGCGCTAAACTACCCTCCATATATGACGATGTCCGAGTCTGCAACCACAGCTGTGTGAGAAAATCTTCCTTGAGGTTGTTGACCGCACGTTTCGAGCTGAGTCCACGAGCATGTACATAAATCAAGCACCCATGCATCGTTGTAGTATTGTCTATCTCCAACCCCACCTAGGATGTATACCTGCATATAGGAAAGATCAGTCGTGGCCTAAAGCAGCAGATGACATGATCATAAGGTTCTGAATGTTTCTGTGTTTTCGATTATACAATAATATTAACCGCAGCATAACGACTTGCCTTCGTTGCAATATTAACCGCAGCATGACCTGCCCGAACACCAGGTGAAGATCCTTGAACACACAACTATTGACAAAAAAGATGAAACAGCCATTGAGACAAAAATCATTGCCAATTTCCAAAGCAAAATAGTTGAAAGAAAGATCAATACTCTAGACCAAGTCAGCGAGCGCATGTCGAGCATATCGACGCCCCCTTGATATCGATCTCCACAGTCCCCGCCATAAATTAACAGCTTGTGACCAACTGCTGTAGCAGAATGACTATCCCTAGGAATTGGAACATCACCCCTCACCTCTGTATTCATCCACACCATAGTCTTGAGGTTCAAAATGTGCAGATCATTCAAGTAATTCGATTCGCCCTCTCCACTTCCCCCGAAAATAACCAGTTTGTCATCTCCAATGAGTGTAGCCGTGTGACTTTCTCGTGGTGCTGGTGGATTCCCTTTACATTCAGGTTGTGTCCATTCCTTGGTTCCAAGGTCCAAAATGTGAAGATCATTTACCTTCTTAGAGCCATTTGTACCACCAAAAACTATCATTTGGTTTCCAACAATTACAGCGCCGTGGCTGTCTCTCGGTCCCGGACTGTGTCCCGTCGTTACCATGTTGGTCCAGAGCATGGTATCAAGAGTAAGTACAAGAACATCACTGAAATGCAACCCCCCACAGCATCCCTAGATTGGAGTATTGGAAGAACAAATCACAAAAACAGCATAGAAACACATAAAGAAAGCATAAAACATTCACACTGGAACATAACTCAAAAGGATTTCCCTCATACACAACATCAGATTTTCTGTTTCTAATATGAATCCTTTTCTTACACATGAGTCTATACCCAATAATTAATGTAAACAGTGCCAAGCTTAGAGTGTGGGCAAGATGAGAAAATCGAGAGGGCTAGAGGAGAATTTCTCAGCCAGCAGTTTAACTGTGTGTACAAATTTGAGTAACTAAAAACTAAAACCAGAGAAAGATAAGCCTGTTTTTAGTCAAAGATAGCTATTCAGATGAACAGAGAAATAACAGGAACAAAAAAGGGAGAGAGAAAAGAGCAGAGTATCCATTTCCTAGTAGAATTGATGAAGACATACAGCTTAAACAGCTCAGTTGCAGAGTTTCAGACAATCTCAAAGGAAATCAAACGAAGAAAAAAGAACATACCCCAAAAACATAGACATTTCCTTGGTAATAACAAGCAGAATGCCCCCATCGCTCAGAAGGGATAAAGCCCATGACCTTAGGATACAGCCACATTGCCTTCTTCTTAGAAGTTTCTCCTCCTCCTCCTCCCATAGAAGACCTCATTTGGGTTCTCTCTCTAATTCCCTATCTTTCAGAAGTAAAGCTATTTGGGTATTTTTACTTCAACACAGTGCTTGACATGAAATAGAAGGCAAAGAGAGGAGAAATAGGGAGTAAAAAGACGACATGAACAAGCCAAGTGATGTATCAACTATCATTGTCGATAGACATGAAAAGATGGGAGCTTTCAAGTTCAAATCACTGTGGCACCGAACAACAACAACAGAACCTTGTGATGAGAATAACATAAGAAAAGCAAAAAAAAAAAAAAAAAAAAAAAAAAAAAAAAAAAAAAAAAAAAAAAAAAAA